>NC_046638.1:18006241-18306241 GCF_900324485.2 Mastacembelus armatus
TTGTTCTGCACAAATTATATAATATAAAGTTTTTCAACTTTGATTTTTTCAAAAAAGAAAATATTCATCCTCACTTGGAGTTGACCGATCAACCTGAAAATCCCCAAGCTGCCATCACAACCTTTATCAAATTATATTATCAGGCCATTCAGCACTGAAGGTACCTGAAGCACAAAAGAAAACAGCAGTCTGTGTGTTAAAAACACGACTGCCAAGGCCCCACAAAATTGTGATTTTTTTTCAAAAGCCCTATAGCCGAAATTATTTCAATGCAAGATTCCTTGTAGATCAAAGTATGTGCAGTTTGTTCAGATTTGATGGAAAATGATGCCATGAGAGCAGGTTAGACTGAAAGGCAGAGACAGGATCAGAGAAGAGCAGATGGACTAGAATGTGCATTTCCTGAAGAAAATGCAGTGTGTTTGCTGAAAGCTGCTGCTGCCGCCACTGCTGGTGCACTCTTTTGCTGGATGATGTAGAAGTGAAAGTATTTCTAGCTGTAACCATATGTCTGAAATTAATGCATGTAGAAGATTCAACAATCACACTAATAAAAAGCGAACAAGACTGCTGAAAGAAACTAGAAAATGTTAAATTTCATATGTGTGCTTACATTGACCGATGCTGCTGCACCTGGTGTAGCCACTCCCCGGTTGCACACTATCACCTTTGAGCTTTTGGTTGGACATGCAGAACACAGCAGTGCAGGATTTGTTCACATGTAGTGACAAAACACCCAATGACAGGATATTGAAATGACATGTGGCAGCTTATGTTGTTTGCTGCTGAGCCCCTATTGCTTGGAGACATGAAATATGGCATCTTACTTGGCTGCAGATAAGGTGAAAGTGAACTTTTCAGGCCTGCTCACAGTCAGCCCTGAATGTAGGATACAACTTAGTTTGCATTTAGATGTTCTACTGAGGAGCTACAGCATTTGAAACCCTTTGACCCCACCCACTCATCTTCAGCAACCAAAAGAACATTAATGAAAATCAACAGAAGAGCTGGACTGTTGTTTTCAGGGTGCTCCAAATAGAATATATATCATGTCAGATCAAATTTGAGTGAAATGTGGAGAATAGGGGAGTGAAAATTTTCTTTCAGAAGAAAATCAATCTGGTTAAAAATCCAGGGGATAGAAATAGGAAGTACTGTAATTTTCCAAGAAATCCAGTGAAAAGGAATTCTTGTTCTATGCCCCAGGGTTCATTAGTCGTTAGACAAAAGGCAAAATATAATTACGTGTTTTTGTGATGTGTGTGGAAGAGACCAACTGTACCAGGTTTCTTTAACATTTTTTCTAGTTTTTCCTGATGTGTACACAAATTGTATGTCTGATTCCTATCAAAAAGCATAGCACACACTTCCCTATTGGAAGACATGACATACTTGAATTTGGTGCATGTGCCTCTAAAACTATGGGAGGACTTTTTAGGAATCACACAACTAAGTAAAAAGATAATATGTTACATGATGAATACAACTTGAGAGTCTCCTTAAATAAAATCTTACAAGTGAATATTTTTTTACATATGTAACCATTTCTGATCAATGGTGTGCATAATAATATTAAGTAATTCAAATGTTAAAGGAAGGGAACATTCGAGTGTTAAAAGGAAGTGATCTTGTTTTTGCAAACAGTTAACTTTTACACTGCAGGGGCAGAGCTGTGTAAATATTATACTTACATCAGCTGCTCTCACAGATGTTGGTTTTTGCCTGGATAATATCTGCACAAAAATATCCTATATTAGCAGGCACTGAAACAGCACACAGGCATTTTTTATAAGCTCTGTGCTCCACTGATAAGTATATGTAAGCTGGACCGTGTGGAGAGCAGAGAGCAGAGAGCTACTGTATATGACAGTATGTTTCATCAGGGGAGCTGTGGTCTTAAAGTGAGAGACAGGAACCATCTGAACCGAGACATGAATGGCTAATACTTGCTCCAGTGCACTTAAGCAATGCATTTAATACCCAACTGCTCCAGTGGAGGTGTTCAATGATCAGCAGTATAAGACTGCTGCTCCTTTTACAGGTATGATTGTGTATGTATGAGAAACTGAGATTGGATAAGTTAAACATTGAAATAAATATGACTTTGACACCACCCAATATGCAAGCATCAGCATACAGAAGCAAGCTTGGAAAACAAGCTTTCATCCTTCTCATCACATTTCACTATCTTCTCCAGCTCTACAGCGATGCTTGTCTAAACACTTAAGCAACTACAAAACAAATAGTTGATTGGAGTGTTGTGATTGGACTCTGTGACTGTGAGATGTGTGATAAATTCAAACATGAGATATAAATGAAGAGTTGTACCATGCATGCTAAAGTGGGCAAGAGTTGGACTTTATGAATAGATGTCTAATCATCCCAAGATGCCTTGATTTATCTCCTCTATTCAGAAAGCTTTATGGTTATAAACCTAATTCATTCAGGACTATAACAATAGTTTATTGCAACGAGGCGTGCTCAGTCACTCGTTGGTTACTTACCATCTGCTCCAGCTCCTCAGGCCGTCTAAAGATTGATAGTTATAAATATCTTCAGTAAAGTGCTTGGGGTAGTTTGATTTCAGGATGTGGTGTAAGCTAAAATATATTTAACTGAACACAATGCTCTCCAGCAATAAAAGAATTGTTTACAGCCCATAGATGCTCCTTTAGTTTCTTGTGCACAGTATTGGTTCAGCCGTATCACTGTGGAGACAACAATTAACAATAAAGTGGCCTTCCACTGTGCACTTCTGCAATCTATATATAATCTTATAATCTCTCTCCCTCTCTCTCTCTCTCTCTCTCTACATATATATATATATATATATATATATATATCTCAAGTCAAACCAGATATGACCTCCTTCAATGCACTGTAAAATTGCCTTTTTTCGTTGCAGCAGGAACACACCTTGTAAATGTGAGTGTGAGTGTTTGTCTGTCTGAATGTGTCAGCCCTGTGACAGACCGGTGATCTGTCCAGGGTGTCCCCGCCTCTCGCCCAGTGTCAGCTGGAATTGGCTCCGGCCCACCGCAACCCTGGATGTACCAGGATAAGTGGTAGATGATGGATAGATGGAAGAACACACCTAGAACAACTTGGCACATATTTCTACTCAGATAGTTTAGGAAAGAAATCCCTGTATGGATGATTTTATTGAGAGCAACTCTGTGACACCACCTAAGAATTAATGTTTTTTCAAACACGCTGGATGACAACTATTTCTTTGATCAGTCTTATCGGTTAGCTAAATATCTATTTTGTATAGGCTACTAATTAAATTTAAATTGTTATTGAAATTTTAATCTAAATGTCTTTTGTAATATCACAGCCTTTTCTGGATAAAAGCATTAGTGAAGTTGGCCACAGATGAAGTCTGACTCGTTGTGGAAGTACCAATTCATCCTAAAAGTATCAGAAAGAGTTAAGGTCAGAGCTCTGTGTCTGTCACAAATTACTAATTTGTTTTGCCAAATAGGTTTGGATATAGTTGTTCCAGTTGATTTATTGACTGGCAGTGCTTTTATTAGTCAACACAAACGTGTTACTGGGGGTTAATGGGGACTGTTCAAAGTGCCAGAGTGTTACTAGAGAGGTCGCTAATCTTTGGGTGTCTATTCACACCTGAGCAATTGTTCTGAAACAGGGATCGTTTAACCCCAAAGATCGGTTCGTTTGGGCGTATGTGAACACAGCAACTGGTACAACAGACTCATAACTACTCTTAACGTACTCTAAACTTGTCTTTTATTTCTGTAAAGCACTTTGAATTACGCTGTGTATGAATTGTACTATACAAATAAACTTGCCTTGCCTTGCCTTAACTATGGTTCACACTCAAACAGAGGGGGCAGTAATGCTCCCAGTTGCCATCCAAAACAAAAGAAGAAGAAAGAGAAGACTTTTTTTTTTTTTTCGTTTTGTCTGTTTAGTGAACACTGGTAAATTAGCCAGACAAACACAACCAGGTGGCAGGAGGTGGCAGAGATGGAAACAAAGAGCTTACATCCACCAGGTGGTTAGTTAAAGTTTGGTAGATATGATCAGTAGCATTTTACAGATGCGATTTGGCAGGTATGTTAATTAAAAATAATTTTCCCTTACTGTATGTGGCATTTCATTCCTGTTGCAAATAAGGAGCAATATAAACCTACTTTCTGGGAAAGAGAGAATGTTACATTTAGAAAACTGTGTCCTGTACAGCAGCATTGTCAAACACAATGTAGTCACGCTACTCACTAATCTCCACAATATTATTATTGTTTAGCTATACAGTCTAAATGCTAACCAAATCATCTTCTAAATATGTTAACTTCAATCTGTACATCCAATTGAACCCATGTAGTTGTCTAGAAAACTGTAATGCAACCACAGGGGGGCACAATCCAGTGTCTTCATGTGCCGATCCCAAGTCCGGGTAAATGCAGAGGGTTGTGTCAGAAAGGGCATCCGATGAAAAATCTAAGCCAAAGCAAACATGCGAATCACAAATATGACTTCCACGCCGAATTTGTTGTGGCCCGGGTTAACAACGACCACCAATGGTGCTGTTGACTTACAGGGTTCCAGTGGAAATTGGACTACTGTTGGTCGAATAAGGAGATGAGGAAGATGTGTTTGTAGGCAAAGAGAGAAGAGGAAGGGCAGGAGTGTTGGACTTAGAGTAGGGACTTTGAATGTAGGGACTTTGTCAGGGAAAACTAGAGAGTTGGCTGATATGATGGAGAGAAGAAAGGTGGATATCTTGTGTGTTCAGGAGACCAGGTGGAAAGGTAGCAAGGCCTATAGATTAGGAGCAGGGTTCAAGCTGTTTTATCATAGTGTGGATGGAAAGAGGAATGGAGTAGGAGTTCTCCTGAAGGAGGATTTTGCTAGGAATGTTCTGGAGGTGAAGAGAGTGTCAGATAGGGTTATGCCCCACAGGTAGGATGTGAGATAGAAGAGAAGGAGAAATTCTGGAGGGAGATTGATGAGGTGATTCAGGGTATCCCTAGAGGTGAGAGAGTGGTGATTGGGGCAGACTTCAACAGACATGTTGGTGAGGGAAACAGAGGTGATGATGAAGTGATGGGTAAGTTTGGTATGCAGAACAGGAATGCAGAAGAACAGATGGTGGTAGACTTCGCAAAAAGGATGGAAATGGCTGTAGTGAACACATTTTTCCAGAAAAGGGAGGAGCATAGGGTGACATATAAGAGTGGAGGCAGGAGCACGCAAGTTGATTACATCTTGTGCAGACATTTCAACCTGAAAGAGATCAGTGACTAAAAAGTAGTGGCTGGGGAGAGTGTAGCCAGACAGCATAGGGTGGTGGTGTCTAGGATGACTCTGGTGGAGAGGAAGATGAAGAGAACAAGGGCAGAGCAGAGGACCAAGTGGTGGAAGTTGAAAAAGGAAGAGTGTTGTGTGGCTTTCAGGGAGGAGCTGAAACAGGCTCTGGGAGGTCAGGAGGTTCTTCCAGATGACTGGACAGCTACAGCTAAAGTGATCAGGGAGACAGGTAGGAGGGTACTTGGTGTGTCATCTGGAAAGAGGAAAGCAGATAAGGTGACTTGGTGGTGGAATGAGGAAGTTCAGGAGTGTGTTAAGAGGAAAAGGTTAGCTAAGAAGAAGTGGGACACTGAGAGGACAGAAGAGAACAGACAGGAGTACAGGGAGATGCAGCGTAAGGTGAAGGTAGAGGTGGCAAAGGCCAAACAAAGGGCGTATGAGGATTTGTATGATAGGTTGGACTCTAAGGAGGGAGAGGTGGATTTGTACAGGTTGGTGAGGCAGAGAGACAGAGATGGGAAGGAAGTGCAGCAGGTTAGGGTGATCAAGGACAGGGATGGAAATGTGTTGACAGGTGCCACAAGTGTGATGGAAAGATGGAAGGAATACTTTGAAGAGTTGATGAATGAGGAAAATATTAGAGAGCACAGAGTAGAAGAGGTGACTGTTGTGGAGCAGGAAGTAGCAAAGATCAGGAAGGATGAAGTGAGGAAGGCGTTGAAGAGGATGAAGAGTGGAAAGGCAGTTGGTCCTGACGACATACCTGTGGAGGTATGGAAGTGTTTAGGAGAGGTGGCTGTAGAGTTTTTGACTGGGCTACTTAACAAGATCTTGGACAGTGAGAGGATGCCTGAGGAATGGAGAAGTGTACTGATGGCCATCTTTAAGAACAAGGGAGACATGTAGAGTTGTGGAAACTACAGAGGAAAATCTAGAGAGGTGGAGGTTTGCTCTGGAAAGGAGAGGAATGAAGGTTAGCTGCAGTAAGACAGAGTACATGTGTGTAAATGAGAGGGACTCAAGTAGAACGGTGAAGTTACAGGGAGTAGAGGTGAAGAAGGTGGAGGATTTTAAGTACCTAGGGTCAACACTCCAGAGCAACGGAGAGTGTGGAAAAGAAGTGAAGAAACGTGTGCAAGCAGGTTGGAACATGTTCAGCGGAGGGACAGTGAATACATTGGTAAAAGGATGCTGAGGTTAGAGCTGCCAGGAAGGAGGCCTAGAGGAAAACCAAAGAGGAGGTTCTTGGATGTAGTGAAGGAGGACATGAGGATAGTTGGTGTGGGTGAGGAGGATACAGAGGATAGGGTTAAATGGAGGCAGATGATTCGCTGTGGCGACCCCTGAAGGGAGCAGCCAAAAGCAAAAGAAGAAGTTGTCTAGATGACTGTAGTTGTTCACAAATGAAAGTAATTGCCAAATCAAGACTGGTGTATCCCTTGCATCTAAACAGTCAGCAAGACTTCAAAATTTGTTTTAGATTTCATTTGGATACAATACAATGGTGATGACTAGCAAGCAAAGCTGTAATGTCTTTATAATAAAGTCCAAGGTTAAAATACAACTCAACCAACTCCCCTTTGTCATTTTCACACATGAAGACAGGACAATCAATAGTGGATAGCTAGAATTGCACCATGTGGTTTCCTGTGCACACAACAAACTATATTACGTGCTTACAACGTCTTTTTCTCATGTCCCATTAGGAGCTCTGTATATGAAAGATAAGAGACAAATTAAGAAAATATCTGTGTGTCTTCATTTACAGTATTTGATCTTACAATAGACATACAGTACTGTGCAGACAATTTAGGCACTTCAGATGTCAGATTGATCCCAGGTTCATTGTGCAACCCAGTGTGCAAGACAAGTCCACAAAGAACCCACTAGAGTTCATGTATAACTGTTCTCAGAGGCAAGAAGAACCAGAAGTGCTGCAGCAGATGGTCTGACCCGCGAAGAGCCCAGATCTGGGCAGTGTGGAGTCAGTCTGGGATCAAACAAAGAGATAGAAACACTTAGACAGCCTGAACCTACAGAAAACCACAGCCTCTCCAAGGTGCTGCAAAGTACCATGAGAAACTGTGAGCCTGTCAAACCAAAGAGAACTGCAGCTGGTGTAAGGGCAAAGGGGAATTCTGCAAATAGTGATTAGATTTAGGTTTGGTTCCATTTATTGCACTTTGTGTGAAGTTAATTGATAAGTGAAAAACAATTTATTTAATTTAACTATTTATGCAATTTATATTCAAAGCATCCCCTGTATATTGTTAGTACCTAAAACCTTTGCACAGTACTGTAACTCTATAGTTTGACAGGATCCCAACAGTCAGAATACAATTCCATGTTAGTGAATATTCTTCATGCCCGTCATCTAACATGGGTCTGTTTTTCAGGGTTTTATTTTTCTTTTCCCTTATGTTACAGTCTTACATGGAATCCTTCTGTTTATTGTGCTGCTTACAGTTCAAAGCTTGCAGTTCCAACTCTTGTTTTCCCCAGGCAAAAAAAAAAAGTTGTGTGTGGCATCCAGATGCCAGATTCAGTCATCCAACCGTCTTTCTCTAAGAAAAACATGGCTGCATCGCTTCCCTGTGATGGCCACGTTTGTTGCATGTGAAGGGAGCCAGAGAGGGAGAAAGAGGAAGAACACTTATAGGAGGGAGTTATGCATAGAGTATCTTCACATCTGCAGTTTGATCTACAGGAAAGAAGATGTAGGCCTCTGGGGAGAGACGAGAGCTCAGGCCTCGGGCTTCCACTTGTAGATGTTGAGCGAAGGAAGTGATCACGGGGATGGAACACTGATGGCACTGCAAGTGATGTGACAGTAGAGGGTTTCTACACCTCAAAAGACCTTTTTTTTGCATGCACCCAGGTACTATTCATGTGGGGAATTAAATATGATTCTTTACAAACTAATATGTTGTTTCTCTAACTTTCTTTCACTGTTTTACAGGTTTGTTGTTCAGGTGTATTCCAAGTGAAGTGATAAATGGCAATCTGTCTGGAGTATACCCTGCCTCTCACCAAATGCAGGCTGGGATTTGCTCCATCCTTCCACGACCCTGAAAGGATAAGTAGTAGGATGTATGGATGGATGTTCTAGATGAAAGATTAGTCACTCAGGTAGCAACACTTTCACCCCACCTAGTGGCAATATTTCTTAGGGACTATGAGCTCATCTTTGAAAATATACAGCATAGCCTACTGTATGACAAATAACTATGCTAACACACACATTACCTCTCTGGTCAACAGTTCACATGTTGGACTACGCTGAAAACTGTATACGTCCTGGAATTAATTGCATACCCTCAAAGGCTGAGAAACCCATTTTGTTTATGCAGTGCAGAGAGGGAGAGAGAGGGAGAGAGAGAGCAGGTTTTGTGGCTTAAATCAGATAAATGGAGGTAATTGCTTCCACATGTCCCCTGTGTGTTCATGTTATTCTTACGGATGATTAGCCTAATGAATCTGAATAAGTGGAAACATGTATACATGGTTATATTGTGGTACAGTTCAAGGATTCAGGACCAGAGAGAATTTGTATTGTATGAAACCTATAGCAGGAATGTACATTATTCAGCAGGTTATGGTCAGCTAATTGTACACCAAACCAATGGCTGTTATTGTGGCTCTTACTGTCATTCAAGACAAACATGTAAGGTTGTCTTTCTGTTTTGACAAATTACAGTTTTGTGTAGTGTTTATACAAAATTGACCCGCCTATACTGCATATTGTCACAAATCTGTACTTGCAGAAAGTAAATCTGATTGACCAAACTCAATGCAAATGAATACAATTGGTACATTTATTGTATTTAAAGGGGCATTTCACCAATTTTACACATAGAGCCCATACTATAGATTAGTTCAATTCAGTGTGACTCAGTCTGCTGCTTTTACTTTGATCATTATGTTTAGCTCTAGTACAATACTGTAAGGCAAATTGGAAACTACCTCCAAGAGCGGACAGACTGAAAGCATTATGTTCTGCCAAAAACAACAATGATAAGAGAATGAAAGAAACTCATGTAATTGATCACCTATTTGTTTGAAACATTCCCATCACAGTAATATTCTGTTGGCAGAGCTATTAATCCTTTCTTGGAACTAGACATAGATGTGAATAACATAACTGGAAACTAAATAATAAATGTATATACATCTGCTTTTAAGAAAGCTTAAATTAGTTAAATTGTTTTCTTGGAGTTGGGTGGTTTTCTGCAGCATCAAATGAGGGAAATTACATTTCAAGCTGATAATAGCAAAGGAACACAATGTTATTCAGTAATCTTTCTGTGACATTGCTTCACTAGCTTCATAGCAAACCCTTATTTTAAATGATGCTTTACTGCCTTATGATCATATATACAGTATATACAAAAAACACAGTCAAACTAGAAAGTATTAGCTGAGAGTTCCTTTGGCTTGTTTGACAGGTATAATGGTGAAGGATTTTATTCCCTATTCCCTAACATTTGAAACCTTTGGTAAATAAAACACTTCATTTGATTTCATCTATCTGCTCGGCCTCACAAAAGAGAAAAGATCAATAGTTATTTATGTGATAAAATATTGCTGAAGTATTTTCCTTTAATAACCCGGCAAGCTTCTCAAGCTTGTTATCTCCTCAAGCTGTCGGTACATTTCCAAGAATAAATGCAGATAAGAAAAATTCTAGAGAAAGACTGACGTGCTGACTGCAATGTTTGGTATGAAACTGACAAAAGTTGTCATGATTCAAAGACTCACTTCAATAGATGGAAAGACATTTCCAAAAAAAAAAAAAAAGTCACTTAAACAGAGATTCCCTATGTTTTCGTGCTTACAGAACAGGGTCATGAGGATTTTGGACCAATAAAGTTGAGTATAAAAGCTGTCAGACTGATTGAGCCAGATACTCTCTTCCTGTGCCACCGAACAGACGTTTCTGTCATGATTTGTTGATTGCACTCAGCCATGGCATGATTCCCAAAATCTAAACCATCTAGAGTAGATTTAGGGATATCTGACAGGAAATCTTAGGCACTGTTGACATTTTATTCTTCATCCACTCGTGTTATTTAAGTGATTATTTCAGTCATCTTCCTTTCTATGCCATGTGATTCTTTCACAGCTTACCTTGTGAGCTTTAAAGCAGGCAGGCACTAGTGATATGTTTCCAATGCTTTTACTTTACTGATAAATGAATGTGGCAGAAAAATTGTCTAGGAAAAGCAATTCCTCAGACGTCACAACAATTCCTGCCCTCATTTTTCACATCCATTGAGAAAGGAAAGGGACGAATTTGACTGCCTTTCCTGTACTGAGAGATATACAAAGGCCTCCACCTGGCTTTTTTGTGAAGCCAACCTTTTTCCTCCCCATACTCAAGGTGGATATATGCAGAAATCTGTCACAGCATTATATACACCCCTTTGGATGTATGAAGAACAGACAGAAAGATAAAACAGGGATAGTGCAATATGGAGGAAAGCTCTGAATGTTTTCATTATCTGAGTTCCTTTGCTCTACCTCAGAGCACCAAACTCATTCATCTGTTTCACTCTATGATTTGTCTCTGTGTTGGAGGTTAAGGGTACTTTGCATGGAAATTAAGTGTGCTGTTTTGTCAGAGCTGTCTCCTAAGAAAGACTGATGTGCTACTTTTAAAGACATCTGACCTTTAGGGCCAGAATGAGAAAAAGTTTGGTACTTTTTCATGACAGTCTATAGTGTCTAGGGTGATGTTTGAAGCCAAGGAGAAAAGAATTCTGAGTGTTTCCTGAAAACATACTCAAACTTTTGTTGTTTCCCAGGCTCAAAAATCTTTTGACACCTGTTTTTGGTTCATGTAAGCAAATTCATTTTACTTGCATGCTTTAGTCCACATAGTCCAAGATATAACAACTAAACAGCCCAAACATTTTAGTGAACCCAGCTGCCTAGATGAAATCGCCACTAAAAGCAACCTGTATGTTGTATGTTATCAAGACCTTAATCAACCACAGGGCTGGATTCAAATAAGCTATCCTCCACTTTAATAAGCATGTGGTGGTTAATTGATTATTTCCAGCAGGAAGCTCCGAGGTCGCAGCCAGTTACACAACAGCACAAGCGTTGCTGTTGAGGTGTTTTGGTAAAGGGCACCTGAGACTGGAGTGTACTGTCTTCTAACTTCAAAGACTGGTGATGTTTTAGGTATTTTTTTATTGGATATAAATGGCATAAATTGACCAAAACCAATAATTATCTCATGTAATATTTTCTGACCACCTGCCTGTTTGTGGTACCTGAGGCAACCAGATATCATTTGTTCTTAATATAAATGTATAACTGTGTAAAACTGGTTTTAGATTTCATTAAAGGAACAGCTATAGTTTTCAGTCAATATAAATAGAAGTATTGTGTTAGTACAGTGTTCAAATGAGAATTATGTCAGAGGAACAGTGTATGTGGCATCACTTCAAAATAAAAGACAGTGGGGGTTTTCATGGTAATGTAGAAACATGTCACCCACTTCAACAATGCAGCTCACTGATGCATTTTTTAATAGTTCTTGAATAACAATAGAGCTCTACAGCACAGAGGAATAAGCTACTTTATAACAAACAATACTTCTTTGTATCAATGAACTGTTGGTTTTAGCCTTCATGGGGTTGGTTGACAGTATGAAAAATATGGAGTATCACCACAGTTATCTTTTAAAGGGTTTTTTGTCAGCAGAAGCTTTTTTGGGGCAGTATGTGCACATAAGCTTAAGAGCATCTCGCTCTTCTTCTCAAGTGCTCTGTCTTTGGAGTGTAAAGTAAAACATGCTCAGATACTGTTTGTCATATGGTCTAAGTTAACGCAGCATCCTGACAGAACTTACAGTGCACCTCGCCAGAAATAGTGATTGTACTCTGTATAGGTACAGGTATACGTCCTGCTGAGACAATAAAGAGAGAGTACTGCCTTTCAGGATGCTGAAGTTCCCTGATGGCTTACAGCTCATGTATGAAGTCCAGTTTACTCACTGTGTGTGTGTACTGGCCTGTAAAATTAGTTTTATAATATCTTCTGTGACTCTGGAGAAAACTTTCCAAAGTCTAAAAATAATAATGTCTTTTCAGTCTGGGCTTCAGGCTTAAAATTTCTAATGGAAAGACTGCATTACAAATTAGGGGTGTATTTTTAAATTGCTTTCAGAAGGCATGGGGTGTTAAATCAATTATGCAGGGGCATTAATAAATCGTCAGATTTCCCCCTTAAGAGTGACCATCGGCTTCTTTAGACTTGGGTTGCACTGGAAGCTCTGGAATGATGCTGCCTTTCATTTAAGATGAGACCATGGCAAACAGTAACAGATGTGTTTACTGAAGTAACTCAGAGCCAAAGAACTTCAGACAGACAGATGATTCAAAACTGAAACATTACTTGGTTTTAGAATGATAATTATTCAAAATAGGGTAATACATAGTCATGTCTAGAGCAACACTGCTTTTGCCATATGTACAGTGCTTACACTGTAAAATTACACAATCCTTAAATATATCATTACTAGAGTTTCGTTCTCTCAGGCTGCCCCGCAGGCAACGCCGCTATTGTGCGCATTCATGCACAGGATGTAGGCTTTTTAATAGAAGCTTCCCGTGCGCCCTCACGGTTGCTCTGCACATAGAAAACATAAATCGCCTTTAAAAGGGGACGGATTATAGATGCTGATATAAAGGCTGTAAAGCTGTCTCCTGAGAGGGAAAAAAACGGCACATGGTACGTGTGATGTTGATGAATCCTCGAAACCTGCAGCTGCACCTGCCGATCATTTCAAACTCCACAAATTGACTGGCTCTCTGTAATTTGGTCCACAACAAAATTAGGGATGCTGACCCTCTACTTAGAGACGATCCCCCTCCTCAGTCCCCTCTCCCTCTCCCTCCTCCGCCCCCTCCCCTCTCTGTCCTCCTCATAAATCTATTGGTCGTGGTCTCGGCTTCACTATCCAAGGCTTTGCTGATCAGACTGCAGTTGTATTTTGGGGAAGTTGGCAGCTGGCGGCTCACGGCGAAAGGCTTTCCTTTCTCTACGGCGCTTGGACAGTGGAATTATGAACAGAGCTGACCCAGCCTCTATCACTCAGTCTTGAATCTGTTTCTGTTTCACACCGAAATTGAACCGAGCATGGAAATTGGAGTCCGCATCCTCTTGGCTTTCCTCGTCCACCAGGTAAGACAGGAGAGATGCTCGTGTGTGACATTTGGGGAACAATTTCTCTGGGTTGGAGAACGATCCGAGTCTCTTCGGGCATCCGTGTGGGTTATACTCTTGTGTTTGTTGCGCAAGTAGATGGTTTGTCAAGTTTGTCCCGAGTCAGCACATAACACACAGTGCGTTCACCTGTACCGCCCGATCCGCCCGTGCCGTGCCAGAGCAAGTTTGTCCTCGTTTGGTCCCTTTACGCGCAGGGCAGTCATTTATAGCACCGAGTTTGGGGCAGAGGGTGTCGGGTCTGTCGGTCTGCAGTGCTCGCTCACTTTAGGAATGCGTTTCACATTTTGTCGACAAGGGAGAGACAGATCGAGAGAAAAAGAGGGGTAGAAGCTGAGGTTGGGGAAGAGGGGGCTGGAGAAGAAAGAGCGCAGGGTGTAATCTTATGTCTATGTGCAAATCACGGCTCCGGCTCTTGTCTCTAGTCGCATCTATATTCCGCTCAGCCTTCAACTTGAGCGTTTCTTTGGGCTGGGGAGTGTGTGAGTGCTGGGGAAGCACACAGGCGGATGGAGGAGAGGAGGGAAGAGAGACAGAGGCGGTGGGGGGTCACAGAGACAGAAAGGGAGGCACAGGAGTAACTTGGCCGCTCTGCTGGTTTATTTGTGTCGTCTCTCTGGGTATTTCACTCAGTCTATTGCTCTCAGTATAGACGTGGACTCTCTCGGGATATTTAATAAAGCCTTAATTCCCACTGTGATAGAGCCACTCGCCCGGCTGATCTGACTTTAATATGAGGAGAGAGAGAGAGGTAACTCCGAACAGCTGTTTCTGCCAGTCAAGTCTTTAGAAGACTATTTCCACTGAGAAGGGCAAAGCTGCACTGACTTATTGTTGCACCTCAACACTTTTGTCCACCTTTTGGCTTGAATAACGTCTCTACATTCATCAAGCAACTATGCCCTGTTGAGGAAGGAAGGATCCAGTTGCATGCACGCTGCCTTGACCATTCACCTTCTCATACCTAGAGGACGATCAGTACAAATTACCATAAACGTATTTGCTGTGCAGTCACTCTGACAGTGGCACTCTTGGTGGCATGCTGCAAAAGTTTAGTCGGCAGGTAATTTTAAAATAACCTAGCAGAGACTATTTCCAAACACAGCAACAATGAGGGAGCCCTGAAGCATAGCAGGCAAACAGCTCGACTGGGAAACTCTGTGTTGTTCTTGTTCTGCTGCTTCTCTCTTGTCTTTCATCCTCGCTCTCCTCCGGATGTTTTGAGAGGCAGCACACAGCACAACTCCTCTGGTGTTTCTTTTTTGACCCGTGTAGGCTTAGTGCACGTTTTGTGCTCTTCACGTTGTTCATTTTTAATTGGATAAGCCATTGGTTCATTTTCACATTGTAGTTCAATGTTCAGATTCGAGGCGGTCATGATGCAGGTTAATAGTTCTGTACAAAGAAATTATTTTACTCCCGTTTTTTATTGATTAGGACCTGCTCTCTTGCCCACACACACTACAGACCCTACACACAGATTTGTGTTGCTGCATTTGTGAGGAAGCTTTATATTGACTACATTCATTCACCAACCCAGGGAGGTGAGTGGTAAACTGTTTTCAGAACGAATAGATTTTTTTGTAATCTTTACACAACACAACGCTCGATTTCTAGCAGGTTGGATATATGGCGCTGGCTGTCCTTTGGTCTTTCCTTCTGGCTTGTTGATTTACAGGCTGAACCCAGCTCCTCCGGAGGAATGTCTATCCTCCGGCTGTCCCATCAGAACCAGTAGCTGTAAATATTTGGATGTAAATGAGTCAGCTAAGTGAGTTAAACACACATTAATGCAAAACACTGAAAATATATAGCATATGTCAGGTTTTGACCTCTGCTGATCTGCTTTCCAGCCTGTTTGGAAACACATGCAAAATGCATTTGTATTTGAACACACACTTTTCCACCTGACTGCTTATCCACATAAAAATTGTAAGTTTGCCTTTTCCCCTTCCCAGATACACAGAAACATCCAGTGTCACCACATTACAGCGTTGTGTGCGGGATTGAACAAGGCAGTCTTATTTAGAGATGCTCAGGTACGGAGCCAAGTTCCTCTCCATGATAAACTACCACACTGCACACACCTACCTTCTTCCCACTACCCGCCAACCCCTCACACACACCCACATATGGGCAGACACACCAGTAGCAGCCACCTCCTTGGCAATAAATCCCTGTTTTCCAAATGAAACACTAAGCAGCCTCTCCGCGTGGAGCAATGATTCAGAAAAAGCACAGCACAGCTGGGAGCTGCAGGTGCAAGGATTTTCCTCCCCTCCTATTTCTCCCTTTCCTAATTCTCCCTGTCATCCCTCTTTGTCTTTCTTATATGTTTGTTATTCCTCATCGCTCAGCTGTAGTTCTGTTTCAGGTACCTCTCCCGCCGGTAAAACAACGCTTTTACCTTAATTAATGTGGTTTACAAACCTTAATCCCCCATTCATTTAATCAAAATTCTCAGCAGCGTCTTTCTCTCATACCAGTGGAACATGACAGTTCGCACACTTCACAGTTTGTGTCCTGGTCTGGCATCTGGGCGTGTCTGCAGGAGGATTCGCTGTCATGGATGTTTATGAGCACAGTGACCAACAGACTGTTAAAGTTCCTGTTTAAGCTGGAGCAGGCACAGAGAAAGATAGATGGAGAGCATAGGGAGGTCATGGTTTAAAGTGTGCTGCTGAAGACTGAGTGTTGCTATGGTGTCCTGTTAAACCTAGACAGGGCTGACCTTCGTGGTGACACATGCATCCGCACATATACACACCCAGAGATGGCTAACAGAGACAGACACACTTTACAGTTTCATCCTTCCACCTCCATTCAGTCTTACCCTTGTTCAGTTCTAGAGATAATACATTGATCCAGCATTAAAAGTACAGTGGAGTGGCCATTCAAGGTATGTAAGGACTATTTATTATTCAGAAGTATAGCAACAAGTGTGCGATATGAACACACTTATAATCTCTTAACATTTTCCACCTCTAGCCTGAGTCATTTCCTGTTATATATAATGGGGTGGGGAGAGGGGGTGGGGTGTAATACGCACCACCCTCCACAGAGGATAATGAAGGATGAACATGTGTACCCCATGCATTTTTACTTACTTTTACTTTTACTTTTACTTTATACTTATAGATGGAGCTGTGTCATGTCCATCACTGATCACATGAATCATCCTTTCCAAGCAGGCCCGTGGAGAATCTTTTGTTTCTCCTAGAAAGATTTCTGTGTGCGAAGTGCCCTTTCAGACCTGCCATCCCTCTGTTACTGAGTGCTGTTTTGGCAGTAGGCTTTTTATAATGGAGTCTGGTTAAGGAGCAACAGTATGACAAGTTACAAAGGCTAATGATGACACTAATGAGCAATGCCAGTCATTAAGGCAGGATGATTTCTTTCTTTCTTCCATTCCCCTGTCTCTTCTCCTCACAATTCCTTGTTCTATTTCACATTTTGCCCTCATCTCCCCTCCCAGTGCAGTCTGCTGTTTCAGCTGGTGGAATAAAGGTTCAGAGTTTAGAAAAATTGCACAGAAGTTTACAATTTTAACAGCCTCTAGAGGACCCCAGAATAAAAAGAGCATGAAATGACTGAAGTACAGTAAAAGCAACCCCAATCTAGACTTTGCTGTCTAAATGTACCCTAGTATTACTGTGGTTCTAACAATGAGCAAATAAACTTTCTGCTATGGAGTGTTCAGTCTTCTTCACATTCTACTTATCTGTGCTATTTCCCATGTGAAAACACATGTTCAACCACAGTCTGTGGCGCTAAAGTGCTTTTTGGGGTGTTTGGAGTCAGCTGTTATTGACAGAAACCATCTCCACAACTCTAAAAGCTTCCTGTAAATGAAACACACATACGCATGCTTGTACACCTGACCTGCACACACCTACACACACACACACACACACACACACACGCATTTGAATCCAAATCGACATAGGTGCCATGTACGAACACAGACACACTTGGGCACTGGGACCTTTTTTTTCTATTAATGGGATTCTCTGAAACAGAGAGCAAGTTTTTTGTATTTATCTGTGTTCCCCTGTGACTGTGGTTGAGCAGTATTGTGCTGTAATGGACTATAAGGTCAAATGCTATCTTAACTCCGCTGTGGGAGGGTGTGACCTTTGAGGAAAACAGAGTCTTCTTCAATCTTCTTTCGGTTTACGTTGCCACCACACTCTCCAGAGGAAGGGAGTGCATGAGAGAAGGATGACGCATCAGAGGATGAAGGATAGAGATTGTGACAGTAGTAATTAAAGTAAATATGTCCCCTTAGCAGTCCATTAGAATCTGCCTGCATTTGATATAAGTGGCCTAATTATGCAAAACGCCAATGGACATTGCATGGTGTAATCCTGAAATGTGCCATGTGGAAATAAAAAAAGAGCGAAAACCCTGGATCCTAGGAGAGTGGATTAATGGCTTATTTGTAAGTAGCGATGAGTTTTAGTGCACTGAGAAGTGCACAGCAGAGACAGACAAGCACACACATATACACAAAAGGCTTCAGTAACCGTGTGTGAAGGACACAGCAGTACAATGCAATGCTGTTCCTCTAGTTGCTCATGCTTTCATCTCAGTTTGTTCTCCTCTTGTCAATTTTGTGGTCAGACAAGCAGATGAGCAAGCAACGAGATAAAATGGGTGGCAGACAAAGAGCCATATAGATGCCCAGGTAGAGATAACAGATGGGAAAAAAGCAGCTGTGTATCACTCCCCTCAATAAAGCAATCCCCTGATGGCCACATACAAAATCTCAAGTGTGTGTGTGAGAAAGAGAGTAAGACATGGTTCACACCCCTTCTCTCTGTCTCTCACTTTCTCCATTTCTCTCCACCCATACCTCCTCCTCCTCCGACATCCGTTCTGACAAACACTCTCTCTAACACATTACAGATATTCATGAGCTGCTCACCCACTCTGTTTTCTGTCTCTTTTCCACACTCACAAACATCCAGATATGTCCTCCCCTCTCTTTTCCTATTTCTCTCTCTCCCTCACACAAAAACACACACACACACACACACACACACACACACACACATACACAATCTCAAGTCAGTGCTTGGCAGGAGGCACAAGTTTCTTTTTTCAGCGTGATTGCGATGACTCCACTCCATTGCCACAGAGTGTGTGAAGCCACCAGCAGCACAGTGGGAGTATTCATGTAAAAGGGCTGGTACTGCAGGGTCCCAATTCTTCCACAAGAGTAGGTTTGCTGATGATAGTAGCAGGAGATGTTGCATTAGTCGTTTAGCGAGTAGCACACCATTGTTGATGTGATTAACTTTTGTTTGGTTAAAGTAATAGATGTGACGTGGACCATTTTTGAGTGATAAATAAGAGCGACTTAGCATAGATCCATGAACTGAGTTTCGTCACTGACTGCATTGTTAATTGTAGCCACAGGGTGATATATTATTGATAGAGATTTCTGTCAGTTGCACTTGATGTATTTTTCATAAGTGTACTGGTTTGGTGTGATGCTCCCTAATGCCGTTTCTGCACAGAGATTGGTCCTGCCTGAGCAGTGTGTCCCTGGCCATTAGGTAGTTAAATTGGTAATGAGATGTTACACTGAAACAGGTAATAAATCAGCAACTTATTGTCATAGTGTTCGTCTTTTATATTTACTTGTTCTTATCAAACTAAATGGAGCAGTGAGGAGGAAAATTCAAAACAGTTATCCATTGTGCTGTAATAAGTACCTCAGGGTGGGAACACACCACTAGGTTTCAACCTGACCTAGCCCCTATTAGGGTTTACACACAAATTCAACTGAACACTTACCATATGTGTGTTTTTCTCTCTCTCTTTTTTTTTTGGAGATCTTGCTTTCACCAACACGGATTATTTTCAGGGTGGCAGCTTTACTACAAATCTCTGAGTGTGTATTCATATATTGTATTGAATATGTGATGCATGGCCTGCTGTATGCTTACCTTGCACTATTCTTTATGGATACGTCTACCTCTGGCATACTAATATTAAGCTCTTTCTTGCTCAAAATGAGGCAAAAGTGAAAATTCAACTTACTAAATCTTTGACAGGACAGTAATTTCAAACATCTGCTTAGGTCATCAAAGAATAATCTTTACAGTTAAGAAGTTTTACAGATCGCCTCATCTGTTATACAGATGCCACCCAAAGCAGATTGTTGTGACATCATGGTGCAGAAAATCTGCACTGATATGCCACAAACTCAGGAGCAGCTGTACAGCATAATCAAATCCACTAGATAGGTGCTGAAATAGGTCCTAGCTTTATGCATGTTTTCATAATTAGTGTCTATTTAGACTGTGAAAGAAAGGTGTTAAATTCAGGTGTTGCAAATATCTGTATATTTCTGTCTATGTGCCATATGCTCTTGCAGACAAATTCAGCATTTGGTTTACACATACATACAGTCTCAGACACTCCAGTGTTTCTGCTGACCAGTACACTTCAACAAAGCTTTTACTGTCACTCTTCCTAATCCGCTGTGATTGTTTACATCTCACTATAATAATTCTATGTTGACACTTGTTTTGGACGTGTCATTTTCCAGTTAAATTGGAACTGATCTTAAGGGGACTACTAGGAGAAAACACTCCACCTTTGTTGCAAATATCAAGGAAACCAAGAATGGTCTTATGATCTGTCATCACCTTGACTTTAACATTGTTTTTAGAGCTCCAGTGGAAAACTGACTCTCTGATGTGCCACTTTTCTCTCAGAGCATGTGATGTGATTGTTTGAAGGCATCAGCCGCACTTTTTCATTCTGTCACAACATGACTCTGGGGTTTTTTCACTCTGTGTCTTTGAAGAATCTCTTGCTGCTGTTTAACAGCAGCGATAGGTAGGAAGGTCTTCTCGACTTTTACAAGAAATCGCTGCAGTTTACTGTGTTTCTGTACTCATTTTTCTTTTTTACCAGCTTGCTTGCCTTTTTTCAGTTCTCCTGTACACTTAGTCTTTTTCTCCTGTTTTCTCTTGGTAGGTAATTCACACAAGACAAGAGAATCTATTTTTCACCCTTTCTCTTCCTGTCTGTTCACCTCCGTCCTATATCATCACTGCTTCACTGTTGCAGGAAACATCAGGAGAAAGGGAAAGAAATTTTGACCTGTTAGAACAAAACCAATCTTTTTGTCTGCCCTTATACAGATAGTACCACCCCTGTTGCCTAGATGGCGACAAAGTGCCAGATATTTTTTGAAGCATTGTCAAGGATAATTGCCACTCAGATCCACTTAGTGTTTTAACTTGGCTTGTGCAGATGTGTAGGTGAGTACGTGTGTTTACCTGTGCATTTATACCAGCATGGTCCCTGGTAAAAGTGTTTTTGCAAAGGCACTTTGTTGAGGTGGAGTGGCCATTTAAACCCCTGAACCAGACTGTCAAGAAAGAGACAGGAATTGTAGGCCTCATTTGAAGTGAGCATACAAAGCGTTATATTGGTGCCTACGCAGGCAGGTCTCTTCAACGCAATTAGAAAAGCTCTTCTCACTTATTGCTTTTGATGTCAGCGAGTGAGGGAAAGAGAGAGACAACTTTTGCCTGTCACTAACAGAGAGGGCTGCCACTTCAGTTGAATTCCTTTAAACACAATTAAGGCCGTCTTGCATTCTGAGGTTTATCTCTTATTAATGCAGGCAGGTCCAGGCCTTTGAGCTTACAAATGAATTAAATGATGGGGCAAAAAGAATTAAGTGGGGAAAAAAAAGATGAGTAGGATCTCACTGGATTGTTAATGACCAGTTTTATGTATTGGTTTTAATATATTTTGACGTAGCTTGAAACCTTTTTAAGAAATGTCCATTTGATCCTCACTTTGCTGCTACTCATATACAATATTTATGTTAAGGACTTCCAGTGCATTTCAGTTTCAAACGTACACACAGTGAAGAGCTTTCTTCATTCGAAATGAAAGGATTCTCATCTACAAACCAACTTCTTCTCATTGCTTGGATGCTGTAGACAAAAGGCCTTTCTTAGTAGAGTGTTAGGCATCAAGGGCCATAGGGTATTTCTGGGAGAAATGAAAAATTGTCATGGCTTGAAAGACAGATGTGACAGTTTTTGAGATAAGACAGAAGTCTCTTTGATAACCCTGTCTCTTGTTTTCTTTCAGTAATCCAAATCACACTGACAGCACGGTGTTCACAGGTGCCTGAGCTATCACCGTAACTTCCATGTGTTGTCCAAGCTGTCCATTAGTTCCCAGTTGTATATTTAGCTTATTTGCTCATCTATGTCTACTATTTACTTACCATTTTAACCTAAAAAGACTCTACAGAGATTCCAACAGGACTCTTAGCATCTGAGTGAGTTTCTGCTTTAGGTGATCCATGCAGGAATTAGTCCTGCAGATCTGAAGTAATTAAAACATATAGTTTATGCACGCATCTCACAATCCATTTGGATAAGTGCTTGGATTGCTGTTTGCAAGTACACTTAAGGGCTTGTGGTGAAGTTGGTTGCACTGTGAACCGCATGGGAATGCTGAGACAGCAGTAATGAAGGTAAGGATGACTGTGGCTTTGGCTGAGGCGTGGCAAGGTGAGCGCAGTGATTTCCATAGAGATGTTGCGTCCACCCCCTCAGACACACACTGCAACTAATTTAAACAACTGAGAAAATGCACGGTTGTCATTAAAAGCAACACTGTTCTTCACCTCGTGAAAGGATTCTGTTTCTGTGAAGTTTTTGCCTGACAAAGTGATTATGCACCCATATTACAGAGCTGGCCTCTGCCCCTCTCATTATCTGAACCTCACCTCCTCTTATCTACTATAGGGGAGCTGCAGTCGTGCTATAGGCTTCCTGCCGCAGAGATTCTCTGAGGAGCGAGCTGACTGGATTTGATTTTCATTAGGATTGCATGTCTTCACTGTCACATCCTCTCCCCACCTTGCACGCTTTACTGGACACAATTTTCCGCTGTGGTGGCACCCATACTGACGGCTTGGTTTTTCACGCTGCAGTAGAGTCACACTGGGTGGCTGGTTATCAGTGCATTCACCATCACAGGGCCCCCTGTGGCTGACCTGCTCAAAGAGGGCTTTTCTGCCTTTTCCCCATAGGAGACACGCTCTGCTGCTGTGCTGGGACAAGACACCTACAGAATTACAGGAACTCTAGTAGGGCTGTCACAAGTCAAAGGGTGTACTCCATAGACCAGAGTTGTGCAGGTCTCACACACACATATACACTGCTGACAGACAGCTGATGGCTGAGACAGTACAAGCTCATGTTACTGCTCCACAGAGGGGTTGAAAGATCGATTGGAGATAATTATTTCTAATGGAGCCAGAGGAGAAAGGAGAATGTCCTTTTCAGCTTTAGTTAGTCGTGTGTACACATAGCACCTGGAGTATTTGAGAAGATTTTTTAAAATAAATAAGAGGACTGTTTTAATAGAGACAAACTGCTAGCCTTCAGGTCAAATCACAGCTTTCAAACATATAACTTTACAGTGCATCAATAAACAGTGAGACCCAGGTTTCCTCTTTTTTTGAGGTTTTCCCACGGGCACCTCTGCAAATTGGACAAACTTTTACCCAAAGATTTGTAGTTCTGATGAAATAATTAATAAATTTTTTAAAGTCTGATAATTATATATGACTGAATTTCATTTTTAAGTAAACCAGTGATATAGTGAAAGCTGCTTTGCACCCTCTGTTTAAGTGTCTATATCTCCAGAGCAGACACAGGATCTTATGTTTGGGAATTTAGGGCAAGAACATGCACATTCATTATATGTACAGTGTGTTCCCACCAACAGAAGACAGAGGCTTAAATTAACATTGTGATTTATGATGGTTTGCAATGGCCTAGTCTGGCTCACTTCCAGTGCAGGCAGTCCCTTACTGTCTTGTGTTGACTCACACACCTACAGTATGTCCCCATGCTCAGATAGCCCACAGAGTTTGTAAAACACATACATACATAAAAAGTGAGAAATCTTCTCATTATGATATATTAATTATTATAGAAGAACTGGTTTTAAGTTACTTTTAAGGCATGTTACGTGTTACGACAATAAGCCAGCACATAACATCCAAAATACTGCTCTCATGGTTGTATGTTAAATATGAAGCTATAGCCAAGAGATAAAGACTGCAGGCAAGGAGACGCAGCTGGTCTAGTTCTGGCCAAACTGTCAATAATTAACAGGTTTGTTTAATATGTAATAACTGTAATAATGAGAAGGAATTTGCTAAAAAGCCAAAAAGCAGGCCAGTACAAAAGCCCATGAGCTCAAAAATTACTGCTTTTCCAGCTAGATTTATGTTTACTGGTACTTGTAGATGGGATTGGATTACATCTGGATAAAGGCAGGCCTGCCATTTTCATTTATTATTAACCTTCATGCTATAGGATAACCTGCACTGGTTCTACTGTGGCTTCATATTTAAAATCATGACAGAAGATCCTCTGACATTCAGCAAGGAATAAAAGCAGATTACCCAAAACAGTTTTTAGTGTATTTAGTATTTAGTGAAGTATCAACCATAATCAACATAAAGATTGTGGTAAAGTTAAATCAGCACAGAAATTGTTCTCACAGTATGTAGGAAAGTATCATAATGATGAGGTAAGCAGCTTCCTCAGCTCAAATGGTTAGCATACAGTATGTTCAGTGAGTAATGGTGTAAAATAACATAAAGACATGGTCAAGTGTACAAGTGCAGCATTAACTATTGGCCATTTCTAATCGTTAGCAGCAGCAACAGTGGTGAGTACTATAACTTAAATCAAGTATGTTTTCACCTGTGCCATAACTGGCCAGTGAAATGCAGTAAGCAATCGAATTTAAAGAGCTTAACATCATTTGAGAGGAATAGGGAGAAAGAATGCTATTAACAGCTAATCATTTAGTGTGTGTGCTTCTTCTACTCAGACACGTATGACACACTTTTATTCTCTTCTTCGCTTGAACGTATTGTTTACCAGTATCTACAATACAAATGAAACTATAGCTCTTGAACTTGAATACCTTAGGTCTGTGAGATAGAGGTGACAGACATACAAATTCTCAAAGAATTTGTCATTAATAATATAGGAGCACAGCATTCACCTCTAATACAACCTTTTATTCTAAACATTCAGCAACAGAAACACTTTAGAAAGCAAATGCACATGTCAAGTATTTGACTCCACCAAAGGTGCTTCTTGATAACTCTGAACTTCAAAAGCAGAGAAAATGTATTTTCTCTCCAAGTCTGAATGCAAAGAGGCTGTAGCTCTTAACTTGTTTTTCTAGTGGTGGGTGGAAGCTGCTTCTGCTGTTCTGTGCTCAAGCTGGAAAGTAACTTGACTTAGCCAAGAAGTGATAATGACTGTGTGGGAGAGCAGACATTAAAATAGTGTTGCCAATATGAGACAATCATGTAGGTTATGTGTTTTTACACCATTTCTGAATTTTGAATTTATAACATCACCACAAGATTATTTTCAGAGTTAAATTGGTAATGAAATGATACTCGTGGTGTCATTCTATAACATATTTGTTTACAAACATGACTGATAAAATTGAAGCATTTTAAGTAAATTACTATCTGCAATTCAGATTTGATACTGATGTTAGGTAGCCCTGCCAGACTTAGATTATCTACACAGAAAAAGGGAAATGACAGTCTGTGTGAGGTGTGCTGTGAGGGCTTGTAACAAGACTGTATCAAATACACTGACATTGCTTCCTGAGCTGTGTCAAGGCACTGAAACATTGTGAATTACTTTTGTTTTAATGACCCTCATTTTAAAACTGACTGTGGGAAAGTCATTATTTTGTCCAGGTGTTGAAGATATTCCATTACTGTTAGTTTGATATTAAAAGTTGCATGTTCTGAATTGCACATACATGTATTCAAATCTCTAAGTACATATAGGTGGCTTTTCCTACCACAGATGACTGAAACACAGTCAAAATCCTGAAGCTACAGTACCATTGGGTTTGACAGAAGATGTATATTAGCATTACCGGTCAAAAAAGACGATCTGCCTCTGTACTATGTTCAGTTTACAGTAGTTAATTAATCTAAAATGTGACAAACCTGTTAATTAGTGAATACAATGTTTTGTTTGTTTTGTTTCATATAACAGAAATCTAAAAGGCTAATCAAGAACTTTAAATTAGAATAACAAACCATTAATTTCTTACAGCTACTTCACAAAGGCTTGTAACTCTGTTAACCACTTCCTTTAGAAAACAATTTCTTTATTGCATGTATAAAAATGTGTTTCTGAACAATTACCTTTAACACCAGGCCTAATAATTTAGTCATTTCTGCACTTTGTTGGTTGTCCACATATTTCCTAACAGCCACATAAGCATGACAGTACGATGTTTGACTTTGCTGATACTCTGGCTTATCATCAAAAGACATGACTGAGACGTGACTTGCATTCTGTGACTCATCAACATCTGTAGTCGAACACATCAGACTGTTACATCTGGGCTTCATGTGTACTATTGTGTGGGTGTGTGTTTGTGTTTTCATCTGGATTCACCACCATTTTAATTGCCCCCACAGAGCCCCAGTAGGATTCACAGGATTTTCTATCTCATGTATTTGAATTATATATGATATACAGCACTTATTTTTTTCCCATCAAAGAAGGTAAAAGGCACCACATTTGTTCTCAAAGCCACTAACACATTTCACATATTCAACATACCCCAGCTTTCGTAAATGCATACAATCACACGTTCACTTTTGTAGGAAGTGCTAATGAATGTCTTTGACAAAGCTGGATGTCCCTACTGTTCTCCAGGTCCAATAAAGGAATTGATACTCCCAGTGTTACATACTCAGACACCACATCTGTACATGATATACTTATCATTTACTGTATTTGTTACTTGTTTTAAATCTTTAATGTTGTCATAGCATTTTGGTGGATTCCTCAAGCTGAAACAGCAACATAGAACAATAGTAACATCTTACTTACTTTTTTTTTTTTTACTGTTTTCTTATTTATGTTTAAGATTTGATTTTGAGGCAATAATAAGTGCAAATATCCAAAACTTACTGAAAATATTTAGTTATTAGTTTTATGTACTAATCAAACAATGGGAAATCATATCAAAAGTAGTGTGCTATTCTGTTTTTACTGGTTAGTCCAGTCTAGAATGTTACTGCAAACTTTAACACTACAGATTGACTGTTTTCACCTGGTGTGAAAGCTCTCAGTGGACTTCATCTCAAATGTCCCAATTCTACCTTGGAAAAATCCAAAGTCTTTGAGGCATGTCATCTTCCGTGTTCATTCAGCTTTTTGTTGCCTGTTGTAAGAAGGGAAAACTGCACTTAAAAGCATATTAGAGAGTATGATATACGGTATTTTCCGGACTGTGAGGTGCACCGGAATAGTAGTCAGTTTGAGCAAAAACAGCCTTGTTGAACTGAAAAATATACGTTTCTTCAGTGTATGAGTCACATTTCTAATTATAGTCTAAATTAACCTATGAAGAACATAGGCTAGACATAAAAACAAACAGAAGTGCATTACGAAATTCATTCATCTATGTCAAATAATGTTAAAGAACTCTGCCAACGTCTGGGAGAAGATGATGTCCTCCTTTTCTCTTGGGTTGCCTGAATGCCGACATTCACTTGAAACTTTGTTTGTGCAAGATTTCCAGCTGCTTACTTTATGACCAACAGCTTGAACTCTGCAGTATATCTCTCTTTACATAGGAGTTATAGTTAAGTGTGAACATAAGCGTTTTACGTTTTCAGCAGTACAATAGTATCTTCAACTGAAGAATTCAACTAATGACTACTCGACAAAATGCCTATAAATTCACACATACAAGTCACTTCACTATATAAGTGACATGACATGGCAGACTAGTAAAAAAACGTGACCTATAGTCCAGAAAATATGGTAACTAACCCTGCCCTCCCATGAAGGGCGACCTCTAGCAGGGATATGAGTTAAGACAGCAGTAAAAGCCAGCTGATGTTAGTAACCTCATGTAAAGAGCGAAAAGGTTTACATAGGGAAGCAGTTGGAGTGACGAGAACAACAAAAGAGTACTTTTAAATAGGAAACAGTTGTTCATTTCTCCTTTCAAACCAATGAATGTTATCTTCTTAAGTCATTATCTTAACCCAAACAATGATCTTTTCCTTAACTTAACCAAGTTGTTCTTGTGCCTAAACCTGGTATGCTCTGTGCTGTGCTGAATGATAACAGCCTGCCTAGCTGACGAAGTGGTGACGTTGGTCCCAGCTAAACCACTACGCTTGATAACGGTAATTTATTAGGATGATAACATCCGTAATTTGTGACTTTTCTCTCTTTCTGCACTAGTTCAATTAGTGTTTGTTTGCACCGTTCCATCGACTGCAGGTGGAAGTGAGCTAGTAGCTAAATCTGGTACAATATATCATTTTCCTTTGCATGAGATGAATGCTTTCTTTAAATGGTCCCTGACAACAAAATTTAATAATAATGATTTTTCTATCTAAATGGAAACGCTGAAGCATCTTACTGTCGTTCTTGCCCTGCCAAAGACTAAGAATTTAATAAGAGGTAGTGTTATTCCATAACACCCAGCTGCTCTGCATTCACCATGCAAAATTGCCAGTGTGTCCAGTACCTCTGCTTCACCCTCAGTGTGGTTAAATATGCAGAGTGGAAAAGTCAGCTGAACAGTGAAGAAAAGAGAAAGAGACTGAGAGAGACTGGAGAGTGGAAGTAATGATGGTAGAATGGCAGAAAAGGTGAAGCAGGTGGAAAGTGAAAGTTCGAAAAAGGGAAAGCAATAGAGGAATTATGGAAGATGGAGCCTCTGTGGCACTGCTGACGTGCGGACGGTGGGTGGACAGGGTTGGTGAGTTGTGGCCCTGAAATGGGTCCTGACAGAGTCATTTCTCACGTGGAGATTTACCCAGGCTTTTCCAATGGTGGGAAGACGACAGTGAACAACCCTTTCCACTTGTCATGAATATTTATTTGGTGAGAGCGTTCACAGGCAGCTGCGCAGAATGACAAATCGTGGTCTCTAAAGCAACTAGCTATATTCTGATCCCATCTCTTTCGTCTCTCTGCCACCTGCAACTGTCTCTTACCTAACTTATGGTCCTGTTCTCTCCCGGTAAAATGTCCATCTGGAACATTCTGAGTATGTGAAAAACAATTGCACTTAAAAAAGGCATCTGTAAATGCATTAAGATTGGATTTGTTGACTTTTCGCCATTGTTAAGTTTGCCATTATTCATGGTGAAGACCCACTCACACATTTACTTTACTTTTCCAGCACTATATAAATTAAATGACATTTACCTTGCTGCTGCAGGGCATTTATATTCAGCTAGATAATTTGAAAGTACCTTCAGCAACTGGGAGCCAATACTGCAGGTCTTATGAATGCAACAATACTGTATACTTTGTATTTGGCATAGTATCTCCTAACTGTTTTGTGTATTTGCTGTTTTGTTTTTTCACCACTCTCCATTTAGCTCTGTTTTAGTCTCCACTAGCTCCTGAGGGAAATATCTGGCTCTTTAGCAGTTGAGTGCTTCACTATGTTCATCACCAAGTCGTTAACTTTGTCTGTCTGGCTTTTGGTTCTTGGCAAGTTGCTTATAGAGTTTATGAGCGATTTGCCTGAAAAAAGCTGCCAGTTGCAGCTTTATATGATGCTGATGAAACCAGAGAGACTGAATGAAAATAAAACATTGAATATAGCCCTTTGACCCACTGTTAAAGTAACAATATTATTAGTACAGCTTCTAACCACATCAAAATACACTTTATATACAGACCACCTGAAATGGCCTGTGATTTAAACAGCCCCAAGCCTGTACTAGCAGGTTTCATAAAGTGTTATTCATAAATACTTTTCTTATTATATGTGTTCACATTGACATCCAGCTGTATGATATGTTGGACATGCAGTCATGACGACGCTCAATTACACAATAGAGAGGAGTCTCCATAATTCAAATAAAGTGACTTTGTTTACCTCATCTGACTCATTCTGCATATCCACATTCTGTATATGGCCAAACAGGAACCTCTGAGTTTGGTTTGCAAATGTGGCTCTGTTCCTGAAGTTCCAGCATTTTCCACCATCATTATCCCAGTCTCAGTTGCACTCTAGTAAGAGCTACTATGTTCTCTAACCACCCCTTTTATTATCAAGCTACCAGCCATGGCTGCAGAAATTTGGATGGAGATTCGGTTTCAGGTTGGATCATCTGTTTGTGTACAGGCATTATCCAGGGTACTACAGCCTGGCTGAACACAGCATGGGAGCTGAAGTATTGAAGGCACAGCTTCCAGCAAGGAAAAAAAAAAAATCCATCCCGCTCATAATTTTGATGCTTTCACTGGCTCTGCGTTTTTATAGCATAATTTCCTCACATTCATCTGTAGCACTTATGTCTCCATTTCTCTTTTTTAACCTTAGTGTATTTGGTATATGAGGATCAATAAAAGTCATTAATATAATCCTCCAGCTAAGAAGTACAGAAAAAAAGAATTAATGATGTTTTAGCCAAGAAAGTATTTGAAGGATGCCTGTCAAATCTAATGCTACCTTAGAGTTTTAGGCTTTTATCAAAAGGTTTTCATCAGTACACTTCTTAGTAGTTCATTTCCTGCACAGAAGCTACCTGACTTCTTGCTCTATTACTCCCAGAGCAATGGAAAAATGGATTTGGAAGAGAGAAGCATAGATGCAATTTTCCCTTAAGCTGAGTGGTAAACAATGGTGACAAGAACAAGTTTTCAATAACTTTAAAGCAGAAGGGAGAGAAATAACAAATAAAGCACAGTCTTGCCTTCCATTATTTAATTTTCACTCTCTTGTTTTACAGGGAGAGCAAATAAGAAAGGATATGAAAACTGACAAACAATAAACAGGCATGTGCATGTGTTTGCAAGTGTGGGTGGTTTTCCTATTTCTCTTTTTTTGGCCAGCTTTACACATGGCTATTGTGGTGAGTTGTGAGTGGTGAGTGTGGAGAGAATGGTTTGAGGCAATCTTTTTTATCCTGCTGGATCTCTCTCTGGGTGGAGAGATTGGGCTTTGTAGTTGTGATTGGAGGGAATTAAGGCCTGCCTTTGGTAGCTGGCAATGGCAGACAACCGGGAAGCAGGTTGAGCCTGTGACTGTGGGGGAGTGTGCCTCTGTGTGTGTGTCTGTGTGTGTGTGCAGCAAGAGAGATTAACTCACACCATTGTACGTTATTCAGCAGCACCTGCAGGCTGCCCTTTTTCTTTCACCTTGGCCATATCTGCACACCGATAGCTAACTGCACTGAAAGGACTCCTGCATTTAGCTGGTTCATATAAATAAATAAATGTTTACATATATATATATGTATATATACTCTCTTGTGTGGAGAATGGCTCTAGCTTGTCCCCAACAACCCTCAAGGATAAGTGGGTATATTGTAGCTAATGGATGAATGGGACAGAGCCAAATTTCAATGAATTGCCATAACACACAAGGATGAGTGCTAAATGTAATTTTACACATTAGTAACCTAGAAGCACCTGATTTGTTGATTAATTAACCAGCCAGTGCATGTATAGTTCAACCATGTAACCGGTGGGTGAAGAGCCAATATTCTGTCTCATGTTTCCTGCTTTTCCAGTGCATGGATTGGTTGCTTTTCTTTGTTTTATGTCAGTTGGTCAGACAAAACAATCAATTAGAAGACATCATCTTAAATCCTTTTCTTTCACATTTTGTTGACTTTGCAAGAATAAAAGGCAGATTAATGAAAATCTGCATAAAGTTAACCTAGCTCTTAAACTGTGCAGAGCTGCTTATTGTGTTTCTTCTCAGATGGATTTCTATTCTTCCTTAAGCAATTCAGTGCCGTGTCGTCCATGAAATGATACAGATGTTTGACCTATAACCTGCCAAATCCAGTGCTCATTTTTCTGTGAATGAGTCATGGGATTTCAATATGATGAAGAAAAATAGAAGGTGGAGGCAGAAAATGAGGCGGGGCAAGTCCTTTTATTCATTGTTTGTTTTTTTGGTAGGCAAGAGATTAAAGTTATGAGTTCTGTTGATACCCCCATCTAGCCCATCCCTTGATATTGCTCTTCCTGCTCAGAGTTTTATCACAACAACAGGACTGACTGATAACAGGCCACGCCACGGGGAATAACAAATCACACTTGTTTTACAGCGGCATCCACAAGACCGAAGCAGATAGCAGAAGACAGAGAAGAAGGCAGGAAAGAGGGAAGTTGATGGAGCATTCCAAGTGTGGGAATAATGGGTCACAGTTGGGAATAAGGCAGAAAACCAGAACAAAGCTTTGGTTTGGTGTGTATGTGTCTTCATTCTCTTGTTTATCTATCTGTAACACAGAGCTGTAAATGACTAAAGCAACAATATTCTGTCTCAGTATCCACACTTTGCCTGCCTTTTGTGAAAAAACATGTTATGGTTTGCGTTGTGCTGCTGTATATCCATTTTCATCAAGCTGCTTGACTTTGTCTTGTGGCTTTTCTCAGTCTGCATGCTGTTAGAATGAAGTACATAGTGGCAGAGAGTGAAATCTAGCTTATGAAGACTCAGACTGACTAACAGGAAAGGAGACAGAGACAAGCCTGAGGCGCTGAAGGTCCCAGGAGCAGGGATGTGCAGGTGTTTACATGGGTTTGAGTGTGACTGTGTGAGCGTGAGTGTCTGTGTGTGTGTGTGGTTTGTATGTTTTCATATGCATTTGTGTTTGTGTGGTCCCCTTGAGGTTGGGAACAGAGGGAGGGTGGAAGTGCTACTGATCATCAGCCCCCAGGCCAGCCACTTGAGACAGACTCTCAATTTATGGAAATTACACAAACACACACACACTTGGACTCTCAGAGGGGTGATGCGATTTTAGGTACATGAGCAGAATGTCGAGGAATAACAGGTGGCAGAGAAGGGCCTTCCAGTGGACTTGTGTGATGAATGTGTATCTCTCTAGAGTTTCCTTTGCTGTCTTTGTCCCTTACCCTGAAAAGGTCAAATGAGGTGAGAGAAGCAGCCAAGTGTGTGTGACAGAGAATGAATGAAAGTTAATGTCGAGAGGAGAGAGGAGGAGCAGAGAGTGATGGTTGGTGAGGGGCATGAGATGATTAAAAACTGCAAAAAAAAAAAAAACTGCAAAAAAAAAAAAAAAACGCCGGCATGAAAAGAAAGAGACAGTGTAATAGAATGTTAAATAATGTGTGAAACTTAAGGCAGCTGCAGAGTTCGACTGACGGATTCTGACTGAAAGACAGAAAGAAAAATAAAATGGGATGACTGAAAACCATGAGAGTAACAGAGAGATGAAAAGGACAAAGGCAGAAAGACTAGTAAATACATGAAAGAGAATATTTTACATTATCTTAATGTACACAGATCATTAGATCAGGCGTATAATATTGCCTTTCAGTGATATTTGGAAAAATCTGAATAACAATGAAAGAATCAACATTCATGTTGGGAAGGTAATGAGAGCACTGTAATGATGGAAAGCCTATAATAAAATAAAGCGAGAACAACAGCAGAGCAGCTGTTGATCAGATTAAGGGAGAATTAAAACAAAATGACTACACTGCATCAGAGATGATGAAACCCAAGAATGAAATGACAAATCACTCATGTTTTAGCTAATGTAAATAAAAAACTTTCACTCCGCCCCCTGTTCATTAACTCTGGACTTCTGTTTCATTTCTCCCCTCCCCATTTCATCATCACACTTTGATTATAGTCATTATTTTCCCCATGTGGCTTCCTTGGCCACAGAGACCGGTGAGCATTTCCTTCCTCCACAGGGACCTTCAGAGATGATGAGGCTGTTGAGGTTTTCCTGTGCACACAGGAAGACAGAGAATTATAGCAGTGTGGAAATTAACCTCTCTACTCAGGATAGATTTTGGACCCCTCCATAACACCCAACTTCCAGAGAAACTGAGATGCATTACCACTCTTTCTGGGCAGTATGGCAGAGCCCAGCTGGATCAGACCCTGGTTTCAGTTGTGGTTTCTCTCCAGGTCATTTTACAGTTGTTAATATTGGTATTTACACACATCAGTATTCAGACACCACACACATTTAATACCACAAGGTAAGAGTGGTTTGTATTAGACTTTGAGCTGTAATTTTAAGATATTTTGCATGAATATGTGACTAGAATAAGAGATGTAACATGCACAGTGTTGAATTTCAAAAAGGTGCTGATTGCAGACTGAATACACAGAGATGCAAAAGATAGCAATCACATGTTAATACCCCATGATTTATTGGCAGAGCCAGCATTTCATCTATGGGGACATTAATGTGTGAAACATTGGTTCTACACAAACAGCTTCTAGTAGTGAGGTGACTGCAACACACTTTATATGGGCTATTTAAAAATAGACTGTTGCCTTCTTTAGTTTCTATCAAAAATATTTTGGTTGGGACGTTATCAAATTAATCATAGTTAATCATATAGCACACAATTTAGAGTGTAAAATGACCCAAGTCAAAATACATCAAGCAGAGTTCCAATTTCTTTTGTTTTTGTGTTTGGCAGTCTTTTGGCAGTCTTTTGTGTTGAATCAATGTGAGAAGTCAGTCTCTTAATTTTTCAGAGGAATTAAAAGACCTGTACAAGCTTGATTAAATCAATAAATCACAATTCATAAACCAAGCAGTGGCAATAACAGGTCCTTGTGCTTTTTTAAAATCCCCATACCAAGAGCAATGTCAATTCAAACTTTGGCAGAAATATGTTTCGTTCAGGGATAATTACAAAATGTTAGCATGCTGCCACACTAATCTATGATAGTGAATGCTGCAGATGATAAATATTACGCCTGTTAAACATCAGCATGTTAACATTGACACTGTTATCACATCAGCATGCTTCCTTTAAAGTCTACCACACACAGCTACTAGCCTATACCGCATTTTTGCCATTTTAAACAACCAACACAGTCCTAAGTTTATTCAGGCCTTTAGCCCAAACCTTCCTTTGCCCAAGGCCTAGAGTTATTCCAGCTACATCACAGCTTTTGGTCCCAGTCTCAACTCTAGTTTAAGACTGACTTTCTGCTGATTCTGCTCTCAACCTGGTAATAAAATAATAATGCTTTGCAGTGCAGAACTTCTATCTGTTCTGTCAAATCCTTCTTTTTTCCCTCCTCTCATGCTCTATGGCCTCACCTCACAGTTACACCAGCAGGGCACAAAGACAGTCTTTCTGGTGGAAGCCTCTGAGCTTTGGTGAGGGTATGTGAGAGGGGTGTTACTGATGGTATTAACCATCAGGATGACGCGATGAGAGGGCTTGAATGTTGGGCAGTGACTGATTGAAAGACCCACTGCTAGAGGGAAAGACCAGATGAGAAAATGAGTTTCATAAGGCAAATACTTGGAACCAAGGCTAGATATTACAGTGATGTGAGAGAGGGACCCAAGACAGTTTGTTTAACAGTTTAATGTTGACATGACAATAATAACAAGAAAGGAAACTGGTGAAAAAAAAGTTTATGAGTGAGAAGTGAGAGGAGGAACGGAAAGGGAAAAGAGAGCTGAGATTGGAAGGCAAGCAAGGACGCAATAGTTAAAAGGAAAAGGAAGGTGATAAGCAGGACATGGAAGTTGCTGCAGGCTTAAACGGACATTTGCATGCAGTGTTATGATTTGAAGAGGATGGCCACAGCAGTGCTGTGATGGACAGCAGTCATGTGCGAGGCCAAAGAACATTGATGTAGATGATTTAGACCACACACTGGATGGATGGATGGATGCAAGGTTCTTCTATTCATTGAGAAGGATGGAAACCCAGGTCCTTACACATATGAACGACGGCAGAAAATAATATTTAGTAGAATGCACACTCAGGAGAATCATCAAAAGCATTCTGCAAGATGCCCAAAAAGGTTTTATGGTCCTCTGCAGCCAAACACCTACTCAGTAGGTAGAGTCTAATAAGCAAGAATGAAACAATCCTCTGTATAATTCATTGATTTTGGTATTGTTTGTAGTATTCTAATAGATTTGCTGCAGCCTTATTGAGTTTTTTCATGTTTACACCTTGAGGGTCTAGATTTGTGCATTTATCTAGTTTAGTTTGAGTGAAACAGACAAGCTGAATTGAACAAACAGGGTGCATTAGCTGTGACTGACAGATGAATACACTTCCTGTTTGTGATGGAAAACATAGGCCAACAGAGTGTGTTATCATTTCTCTCCATGCTTGTGTTTTTCTCAACAGCTGATTTTGTGTTTTTAGGCACTGTATTGTAAGCTGCAACAGAAATGAGATTAAGGCTTCTGCTGGGAAATTCTCCCCACATAGCTTGCATATCACTTGACTGACTTTATTGTCCCTGTGGTGATATAATCCCAGTGCACATCGACAAACATGCGCACCCACCTACATACATAAACCTCCTTGCTGCCCTAACGGAGTGTGCTCCAGCTGTCCCTTATCTTTCTTCTTCTTGGTTGTTTAGATTTCGGCTGGCAAACAAAGCTTGATCCCGCCCTGTTCTGTGGTGTTCTGCCTGCACCTCACATACCTAACCTCAGGGTACACATCAACTGAATTTCACACTTGCCAGCAGCTAGAATGCCCTAATTCAGTTCTCGTTGTTTAAGGAAGCCAAGACTTGCTCACTGGGGAAAGTTTAGAGCGTTCGTCTGCTTTGGTCAGTGGCCAAACCTGCATAGCTTGCTGAACAGATTGAGCTGATTGCACTCATAGCAGTCATACTATGACTAGTACATGGGATTATGCCTGAATAAATCAAACTGTGTCACAGCTGATCCCTTTTTATTGGACCATAGTGTACTAACATGTAGTCATATACAATTAACAGCTAAGCAGTTCTTTCCAGAGAAGTGCTTAACCTCGACTTTATTGTCCCCACAGGGAAAATTATCTCACAGCAAGGTAAAAGACATCCTTTAATATAAAACACATAACATGTACACAGAACACAGAACAAATAGACAAAACAAGTACTCACACAAGTAGAATAATATGATACATTTTTCAGTAGCATAATATAAGACCAGCTCAGTCAGACACACTCAATAAAACAAGTAGGGTAGGAGCTCCAATTCTCCATAGAAGGAAAAAAAGATGAAGATGACTCGGGTCTTTGAGATTCCTCTTTTTGGAGATCCAGCAGTTTGATGCAAATGATATTGATCACTTGGGGCAAATTGTTCTTGTCCCCATGGAGTGATGACCAAACCAAGTTATCATGGAGAAGCATAAAACAGACTCATAGAGACAGACAGAACCTGTGTCATCAGTTTGCCACATCACAGTTATTTTAACTTCCTATTGAAGTGCAGTCATCACTGGGCTTTTTTACAGAGTAGCGACCTATATTTCTGCAACACTGGACCTGTTCAGTGAGCTGTCTCTCAAGGACAGTCTGATTAGAAGTGTGGGCCTTTTGATTTTGTAGCATTCAGTTTTTAAAAAAGTTTTTTTTACCACTGAACAAAATCAACTATGACCTGAGTCACTCCTCTTTAACAGGCTTACAGTAAATGGATATTCTGTAATGTGTCAGTCACAATGGGAGCTTTTGTTATCAGTGGTTCAGTATACAGGATATATTAAAAAGGTGAAAGGACACCATCCTGTATTGACCCAGTGGAATAATGATATAGATTTGATGAGGTGTGGTTGACAATGACACACTGCAATGTATTTACCAGAAAATCCAATATGCATCCAAAAATACCTCGGTTTATTGCGGTTTACTGTGAACTGGTGACCTGTCCAGGGTGTACCCCTGTCTTTCACTCAAAAGAGAGCTGGGATAGGCTCCAGCAGATCCTCGTGAACCTGGTTTAGGAATAAGCGGGTATAGATAATGGATCGATGGATGGAAATACCTGGGTTTATGAAAATTAAAAAGTGAGACTGAACTGAGTGAAAAGCAGAGACGAAATCTAAAAACATCAGAGGAATGCTCAACATCCATCCACTGTGGGAGGAAACCAGAGTACCTGGAGAAAACCCACACAAGAACAGAGAGAACATGCAAACTCCAGAAAGGTCCCTGTCAGGTTTCGAACCAAGAACCTTCTTGTCATAGGGCAACAATGCTAATCACCAAGCCATGATGCTACCTCAGTGCTCAATACGTTTCAGAATAAAATCAGGTAGGATATGAACATTAACCTCTCTCTTATTCCTTTAAATTTGCTGACGCACTTAAAATATCTAAATTTAGTGTCAGGAACAATTATTGACCATTTTCTACAGTGCTTGAAGTTTCTGAGTTTCTGCTGTGGAAGAGAACACTTAAAGCTGTAGTGAAATAATACATTTAATTGCTCTGCACAAGGTTTTAGAAGGGGATCAAGATATGTGACCAGGTACTTTTCCAGGTGAATGTCCGCGCTCTCTCGTCTGCTTTCTTTAAGGTTCCAATCTAATATTTCATTAGTGCAACACTGAAGTAGAGTACCAATCAAAGGTTTGGACACACTTTCCCATTGAATTCAATGTGAAAGTGGACAGTATTTGCCTTCAGGACCACCTACATGGGGGAAACGCCAGGTTGTCCCATTGATTGTCCTGCGTCAAGGGAGGGCCCAAAATGATCAACTAAATAATCTGCTGGAATCATTTATCAGAAATGAAAACTATATTATAGCTTACCAGCTGTGAGTCACTTGTTATTTTTATCTTTGTTATTTTTCCTGCTCAAAAACTATATTACTCTTTGGTAACGCCACAGTAAGGACATTTAGACACCTCCTCATGCACCTCCACAAGTCCAGTAAAAATAGCCTGTTGTCTGGGGCTCAGAAAGGAACAGAAAAACTAAAAGGAAAAAATGACAGCAGAAGTGTGAAGGACTATTCAAAAAAGATACTTAAGTTGAAAATGAAGCTTCAAGTACTAGTTCAAGTCTATTACTAATAATCAACACCAAGGTAAATATGGAACTAACATGAGCTTAAACACCTGGCTAACACAGTTCCTGGTATTATCACGTCCTGTGACAGAAACAGCTGAGCCTGCAGATGGACAGTTTGGAGTTCAGCTCTACACATGCTGCACAAACAGTGGAACTAATGAAATTATCTGGGCATGTTTTTATGGTCACATAAATAAAAGGTTAGTGTTAGTTCAGTGAGTTTCATTCATTCATTCATCACATGCCTATTTTGCTCAACAGTAATAGTGTATACACATATAGAACCAGTAACCTACCTCTTTTATACTTTTAAAGATTGATGAAAAAACTGTATTCACAGTAATGAATATATTGCCTGCAGGCTCACCTGGGGCCAGTGTGATCATTTTGTTCTATAAGCAGGACTAATGCTCTGAAGGAATACATATCAATAAAAATGAAGAGATCTAAACAGGAATTATTATGTATAGAAATAAATTAAAGGAAGGTATTGTCAAACACTCACAAGGTAAACATATTATTTTATAGCCTAATGTTTTTTTTTAGATTGTTTAGGTGTTTTTAAATGTATTTGTTTTGTTTCATTTAGCGAGGCATTTGAGTCATTTCATTTTAGTTCATTAAAGGGCTTCATTGCATATTTGTATATTTAATTGCTTTTTTTTGATGAGGAACCTATTAGACGTGAGGGAAGTGTAGGGCTAAAATATAAGAGTGAGCCTGTTAGTTTAACAGAGGTCCATGGTAACATTAGCCCAATGAATGTCAGGTTAGTCAATTTACTTCTCTCCACCTACAACATTATTCAGCCCCAAACCTGTTTCAGTAACGTGGGGCTTTCTACTCAACTTTGTTTGTTGGAAACAAACTCCTAGTGTAAACAGTCTGTGGGCGTCATGAGGAAAGAAGTGGACAGTTTCATAGCATAGTTTGCCAAACAAATGGCCGATATACGCAGGATGTGGTTCGGGACAGAAAGGGAAAAAAGCAGATGAGTAACTTAAATTACGGAAGACATGGATGAGCTTTCCATATTTATTTAATGGCGTTTAGCTATAGCTAACGTCAACTTGTCATTACCTACAGCGGTGACTGCTGGCAGTGGCCATTTACTTTATTGCCATATTAACTTACATTTGAACTATTCAATAATATCAAACTGCATATATATAAATATATACATAAACACACATACACCCGCGCGTAAGTGTAAAAATATACAAAATATACGAGGCATTTATTGTAGTTGGCATTTTGAAGTAGCACAGGTGATGTTAATATTAATCCTAGCTCTTTGTATTCATGTGACCCAGTAATTTAAAGGCACTCCCCAAAACCGGACTATTCAAATAAATTCAGCTGATATAGCATTACATTTTATTTATTTATTTTTTCCGCTTCCACTCCTACTGTGACAAATGTATTTTATGAAAATGTGAATCTTTCCCCTGAAATCTTTTGTACATTGCTCTTTGGGGGAAAAGGGAAGTGAGATTTGCCAACTTGTTGACTCTAAGCATAGTTTACATCTTGGAACAGGATGTAAAATTCAAACAGGTGTATGAAACAACATTAAACTGGGTTTTTCAGTGTTGGGATTAAGACACAGGCCTCTAAATGCTGGCAGATATTTTAAGTCTGCATTGTGGGGAAAAGCACAAGTGTAACCAGGAGCATTAATGATGGTCCTGTATGTGCTGTACTTGAACGCTTTCAAAATACCACGACTCTGAAACTCAACACTGAAGTGGGATTTTGCAATCATTAATGGTATATTCATCATATCTGGGCTTCTTCTGCAGTAACATGTCAAATGTCTGTTGTGGAAAAACCAAGCAAATCATGTCCCTTTTATGTAAGTACAATCAATGATCTGAATCGTTTTGTGTAGACAGAGTGAACTTGTAAGATCCTGTTGAGAGTTGTTATCCAAAGATGTTATGCAGATTGAAGATTTTTAATGTTGATCTAGACTCAGGAGGCAGGTCTGTGATCTTCTAAATCAAACAAATTGTCTCATCATAAAGATTTAGTTGTTAGCTATGCTCATTGCCTGAGATTTTGGTCTTGACATTTACAGCAAGTGGCTTCTTATGCAGTTCTTGACTCGTTGAAAGTTGGTCTTAGGATATTTGTATTAAACTGAAGTTAAATTAATAGTCCATAGTTTGTTTGGAAACCTCTTGTGTTACTATTCAGTGTATAATGTGGATTACTTAAAGGAAAGATTTGAATTCTGTTTGATTACGTTTGGTTAGGCTTTTATGCACAATATCTGGGTAGCAACATAGCCTACAGTAGATCTTTGTAGTTTGCTGTTATTTACAATTTAATGAATTTAGTTTTCATATTAAACAGCAACAGTAGGAAACAGGAGCCTTTTATGATATGAAATAGAACTGGATTTCATGTTTGCAGCAGTTTACTGTAGGTGAATATCTGGCTATCATTGCAGTGTAACTCATTTTAAGTCGGGGCATATAAAATACTGTTGGTAGTCTCAGAAACATAACTTCATGACTGATTGTGTAGTATGCTTTGGAGCAATGCCCTAGGCCTTCCAAAAAGTAAAGCAAATACTCCCTTCTGTAGCACAAACATGTTGAATGTGTTGAAATGGGCATTTTGATTTGAATCTCTGGATTAACTCAGTTCAGTCAGCCCCAACCTTGTGTCGCAGTGCAATACAGCACAAATTACATTCTCAGTCACAGCTTACAAGGTCAATCAAACATCTAAACATTCAGAGAATCTCCCCGCCAGAAACACGTTTGACCAACTGGGAACTGGTGGTGTACTTTGCTGGCATTTCCTCAGTGACAGGGAGCCAAACCAACATGTTTCTGACTCTTGATGTCTCCCTCTCCTCCTTCACGCCCATTGTGTAAATGTCTACTGCTTCACTCAGTTAGGCAGGTGTTGGCAGGATGGGAACAGGTTCTCAAATGTTTGTGCATTCACACACTATCACCTATGTGCACTACAGCACATAGGGAGTTTGCTCACAGCTCATGTTGACTGTTATTTGTTATCAGCCCAAAACAGGAAGGGCAAAATGTTTAGTTTATAGCATCTTTAAATATATAAAGTGCAAGGTTTTGTTTTTGACTCTTGTTTCAGTCTTTATAGGTAAAGTTGGTGTTGCTATGTTGGTTCAGTTTATACTACTTACTAATGGTGCTGGGCCTGTACATGGCTCTACAAGGATTCTGCAATTTGAAAAGAAATGTAGGTGATCTTGAAATCTAGCCACTCTACCATAAAATGATTGATGGAGTGCTACTGTGATTTGTCATTCTTCCCACAGCTTCTTTATCTGTGCAAAGGACTTCCAAATCACATGGTTAACTGTAGGTAGAGCTCTGGTGGATCCAGACTTCTTTCATTTCACAATTATTGAGACCACTGTGCTCCCGGGAGCACTCAAACCTTTAGAAATAGTTCTGTACCCTTTATACCCTTATTGCAAAAGTCAGTAGAGAGTTCCTTGGACTTCATGGTTTGGTTTTCATCCTGACATGTGGTGTAAATGGTTGGATATATAGTTTCATTATAGTTTTTGACATGTCAAGGAAATTTAAAGCAGGATGCATATCTCTACAATTTGCCACAAAATAAAATTCTAATACTCTTAGCAGAATTCAGATTTCTTTTTTTTTCTTTTTTTTTAATTTTATATGCATTTTATTGATTAACAATAAAATCTACAAAACAATATGTGCCAAAAATGAAGGCGTTTGAATACTTCTTTGAAATCACAGTAGATATTGGAAAAGTTATTGATCAATCATGTATCAATTAATTCCATTAAAAATGTATTTGCTGACATTTGGTATAGCACTTCTCAGTAGCTAACACAAGCTCATATGTCTTTTACCTTGTATACCACATACAAGTGGTACTCATGGTTTAGCTATTGGCATGGAGCGAAATAGGGGAAGAAGCTACCCATGGAAAATGGACAGGTAGGATTAGGAGGGCAAAACAAAATCTAATGTGGGAACGTTACACACTTAGAGAATACTGCCCAATGTAACTGTAACTGAGTACAACTCGAGTACCATGTCAGTGTTGTACCACCTGAAAACACCCAACAGGTGCGATGGAAGATGAAAGTGGAACTCTGTCGTCTCAACAAATTATCTTGTCTGTGATAGCCAGAGGAAGCTGTAGCATAGTACATGCTCAGTTACTCAGAAGCTTTGCTCTATATTTACCAAGGACATGATGCCAATAAACATGGTGGACAGTGCAGGCTTTTGTGAACTCATACACTATACTGAGCCAGGCTATGACATTCCTTCAACAGTAACAAGTCGTTACTAAAGTCGTATTTGGTCCTCATATCGTCAGCACATTTTATTGAAAAAATAAGCTTTTGAATGCTTTGAAAGTTAAGTCAATGAGGCTGGTTTCATGATTTAAAGCACAGAGGCTATGAGGAGTCTACAGGAGAAAAAAGGGATTTTAATTAAATCCAAGGTTAGAATACCTTTACACTGAGTGCTGTCTGGAGCTCTTTCACTCTCATAATTCTTTAACTGTTGTTCAATTATTCCAGTAAATCTATTTTTTGCTTGGATTAGCTTTCTACATCAGGCAGCAGCTCATCACACATCCGTTATTATAATGCTTTGAAATGTGAGATATGACCCTCTGAGTGTGTAGCTGTGTGCATGTAACAGAAAGAGTTTGTGAAAGGAAGAGCCTGATGTATGTGTGTTTGTGTGTGTGTGTACATGTGGGTGCGCCTGATGGATTTTCAATTTCATTTCCTATGTACACGCGCCTTCCACCAGGGCAGTAGATGAGATTGAGGCCTTACTGCTGGTTCTAAAATTGGGCCGGTCCTGCTGGACTCACAGCTCCATTTAAATGCATTAAAGCTGAAAGAAATTGGCTCGTACATCAAGGGTTTTGACATGTGGCAGTGTGACAGCCCATGGCTCTGGAGACGATTGGCGTTTGACATGCTAGGATCTCAGGAACATCCATTAAAAGTCGCTAGATACATGAGCTAACTGATGACTAGGGCAAGCCTTAGATTAACAGTGTGAAAGAAAGTGCTGCTGTGGCTAACGGCTTGTTTGGTCGTTAACGAGCAACAATCATTGTTGTCCATTATTGCACTGAAACTGCAGACAGGTTGCTATCGATCTCTATCGCTTGACAAGTGCCTAAGGCCTTGAATTAGCTATTACTATCTCCTGTCAAAAAAGGGTGCAGTCTGAAAAAGGGCTTCAAATTGATATGGGTGACAGGTTGCTGGGGTGATGGCCTGGCAGGTCTTGATGTTAATGGTGGTAAAAATACATCCGGCACACCAGGTTCTAGCATTATTGTAACCATGTATGTGGAAGATGTTTGTTCAGAAGAGGGAGCAGATGAAATAAGTGGCGGGGCATCTGGCTGTGAAATTGAGTCAAAATGCTAGTGATCATGATTGTGCAGAGGAAGTGTGAGTTAATGTTAGAATGCTTGAAGCTGATGCAAAAGGGACAAAATGACGTTATGAAGTATAGTGAACTTTTTTCAATTTTGTTATGCTGCAGCCTGATACTACTACTAATTGTTTAAATTTTTTTTTCTAAATTTACACTCAGTACCATATAATGACAAAGTAAAGATAGAATTCTAGAAATCTCTGTAAGTTTATTAAAAAGGAAAAACAGAAATATCACATTCACAAGGGTATTCAGACCCTTCACTCAGTACTTAGTTAAAGCACCTTTGGCAGCAATTACAGTCATTTTGGGATGTGACTCAACAAGCTTTGCACGGCTGGACTGGGGGATTTTCTCCCATTCTTCTTTGCAAATCCTCTCAAGCTCGGTCAGGTTGGATTTGGGCCGTCAGTGGACAGCCATTTTCAGGTCTCTCCAGAGATTTTGGATAGGGTTCAAATCAGGGCTCTGACTGAGCCACTCTAGGACATTCACAGAGTCGTCCCTAAGCCACTCTTGTGTTGTCTTGGCTGTGTGCTTAGGGTCGTTATCATGTTAGAAGGTGAACTTTTGGCCCAGTCTGAGGTCCTGAGTGCTGGGGAACAGGTTTTCATTGAGGAGATCTCTGTACTTTGCTCCATTCAGTTTTCCCTCAACCCTGACCAGTCTTCCAGTCTCTGCCACCACCAAGTTCCACATTGGAACTTTGTCTCACCTCCACACAGGATTTCTGGAGCTCAGTCAGAGTGACCGTCAGGTTCTTGGTAACCTCTCTTACTAAGGCCCTTCTCCCACGATAGCTCAGTTGGTCTGGGCGACCAGCTCTTGGGAGTGTCCTGGTTGTGCCAAATTTCTTCCATTTAAGTATTATGGATGCGCAGCAGAATTTTTTTTGTAGCCTTCCCCAGGTCTCTGCCTGTCAACAATCCTGTCTCTGAGCTCTGCAGCTCCTTTGACCTCATGGCTTGGGTTTTGATCTGATGTGTTTTGCCAGCTGTGACGTGTGCCTTTCCAAATCATGTCCAATCAATTTAATTTGTCAGAGGTCGACTCCAGTTAAGGTGTAGGAACATCTCAGCAACGATCAAGAGAAATGGGAGGCACCTGAGCTAATTTTCACATGTTGTTGCAAAGGGTCTGAATACTTATGTAAATGTGATATTTCAGTGTTTTCTTTTAATACATTTACAAACATTTCCAAAATTCTGTTTTCACTTTGTCATTTTGGGGTACTGAGTATTGATAAATGAGGAAAAAAAGAATTTAGACAATTGTACTATTTGCTGCAAATTGAAAAACGTGAATACTTTCTGAAAGCACTCTAAATGAGATTTTTTGGTGTTTTTCCTAAAAGATAGTCATATATTCTTTTAGACCTGGTAGACATGGAATTTATCCTTGAATGTTTTTTTTAATTTTTGTACTTAAAGGAAAAAAAGCTTCCATTTGTATTTTAGCACCTTTAAAAATTGAAATAATGAAATAAAATAATTTTATTGCATAAAATACACAGTCTTACCAATTAGGCTTAGTCAGAAAGGAAATGCTTGGTAAACTGCAGCATAAAGGCCAGTCATGACAGTTGGCTCAGGTAGACAAGTAGCAATACTGCTTTTAAGGTACATTAGAAATATTTACAAATGCACATGACAAGGCCAGAAGAACTACTCCATTGGAAAGCAAGTTGTCTCATGGAATGAAAGAACACATGACAACTGTCTGCAAAGAGCAGCCATGACAGCATAATGGAGGAAGAACAGCGTGGAGCGAGGTATGTGAGAAATGGACAGAAATGATGGAATTCATACTGGAATTTGCCTTTAGGAACAAATGCAGGCTTATTCAACGCAAGTGCAGTAACATGAGAAAATAGAGGCCTTGTCTGGTAGAGAGAACTTTGGCAAACCCATTTTGACCAACTATTGCTGGCAACAGGAAGCTAAGGATGTTTTGGCACTGTTTGAAAGGGTGGTTGTGTGTGACCTCAGATATATATGTTCATTGTGTAGCCTGAATCCCCTCAGGGCTGAATTTAAGAGATTCTTCAAGATTGTCTGTGTTTTGCGATGTGTTTTTTGATTCCAAAGAGGTTTTGTAGAAAATCTCAGCTAGTGTTGTAGTGTTTTAAAGCTAAATCCATGCTGTAGAGTTACTTGCAATATGTTGACTGTGCAATTTCAAAATGTGAATATACAAACAAACACAAAGCTTGAGGATACAAAACAGAAATGGAAAAATTGTGATATTTTCCCCTTGAGCATCAAAACAGCAAATACAACACATTTGCACTCTTTGTTTTTCCAAATCATTTTTTTATTCACCTCTGTATGTAAAGAAAAACCCAAAGTAACGTTTCACAAAATTGCTGTTATTTCTTTAAAAGCAATGCTCTCCACCCCCTCTCTTTTCTCATTTTCTGACAGCCTTTTTTTTTTTTTTTTTTTTACATTGTATGCCTGCATATCATATTAGCAAGTTGAATGCTTTTACTGTTTTGCCAGAGCAGTATGGTGAGCTACCTTATTTACCCGCTTGCAGAGCTTTAGTCAGATACACACCATCACTTTTGAAACACTGTAGTCAAAATAGCAGCATGATGACAGGAAAAAAAAGTAGTTAATTCACCTTTGGATGCTGGCTTTAACATTGACATTTCTCTTTCCAGTTCCAGTTATCACTTCATGTTTGCATTTTTCAGTCTATTTACATCCTGCATACACTGGATACAACTCAGTTTACGTGGCCATCTAGCTGTAAAAATGTGACAGTAGTTTGATCTGATAGTGTTCTATTTCTAGTAGGATGTTCTAGTGTGTTAGATACATTTCCCTACACAGATCACGTCTCCATTTTTTTCTTTTTAAACTTTTGCTGCTGTGGTGGGCAGACACTCAAGTCATGTTAGATTTTCTACATTTGCTATTTTCTTGCATCCATTTTGTTGAAGAACCAATAGCTGCAGCACTGGTCAAGAAACAAAAAAAATACTATGGTTGTCTCTTGTTAGTGAGATGATTACAGAGGCACGTCTTGGCTAAAAGGTCTAGAGGAATAATATGAATGGCCTTTTTGAACAGGTGCTGTCTTTTGTTTGGTCTCTGTGGGGACTGAGTGGCAGTGACCTGAGGGAGTGAAGATAGGGGATGGTGCCTGGAATGTGGACAGAATTCACAGCCAAGAAAAAGTCTCTTGACAACACACAGGAACACATGGGCAGAGCAGGCAAATACTGAACAATTATGCACGTTTAATGTCCCTCATTCTCAGTCTTTGTGTTTGTCTCACTGCCCATTCCACCAGATGGTGCGTCCACCACCTCATGATGCAGGTGTGTTTGTGTGTGTGTATGTGCAATTTTGATCATAATAGGGAGGACCTTTTGGCAGAGTTAACTGGTCCTCACTTTTTCAGACTCCTGTTTGAGGGTTAAGACTTGGTTTTAGGATTAAGGTTAGAATTAGGGTAAGGGTTGGGATTAGGCAGTTAGTTGTGATGGTTAGGTTTAGGGTAAGGGTATAGGGAATGCATTATGTCTATGAGTGTCCTAATAAAGGTATAAATACATGCGTGTGTGTGAATGTCGTGTGTCAGTGTCCTAATCGCTGCATTGCCTGGTGTTGTCTTCCCAGAGAATACAAAATTGTTCTTTAGATTTCATTCTGGGAACTTCCCGGAGCACATTCATGCCCCTGCACTGCCATTTATAAACAGCTCTGCTTGTACAATTGGCACTGATATTCTCCACCATTATGTCATCATCTTTTCAGAGCCATGAATAATGCTGGAGACTTGGTACTTAAATACTTCTTTTTTTTTCAGATTTTGTTTTTGCGTGTTTGCTGTGTCCACAAGGTTACAGTTTTGTTCTGTTGAGCCTCCTGGTGACAAGTTTTTCATTGTGTTATAACAACATATACCTTGAACTGACTGTAATTTTTTTTGTAATCCACTAGTCTCTATTCCATATTCAATACAACACACAAGTCACCAGGGTGCTCAAGTGTTCAGGGGAGTTTGCCCTACCAGTCCACATGTGCTTTGTGGACTTGAAGAATGCATTCGACTGTCCTTCCTGGCATCCTGTGGGAGGTGTTCTGGCAGTATGGCCTGGGGATGCTTAAGCATCTCTGTTTAGGCCACTGCCCCTTTGACCCGGCTACGGATGAAGCAGAAGGAAAGGAATGGATGGACACACATCACTCTTATTTTAGATAATACAACAAAGGAAAGTGGCATGCAGAAAAACATTGGGAAATATTCTGTAGCACACTCTTTTTAGGCAATCATTGCAATCAAGCACACTTTGTAGCTCTTGATGAGACTTTCAAACAGTTTGGCTTCACTCTTGATCAAACTGCTCCTATTCTCTCAGATTTTATAGGTGTTTTCTCCCTATTTTGAGTGTTAGTTCTTTCTATTCATGTTATATTGGAATAGATGCTGAATGTACTTGTGTGTGCATAGGCATGTCCCTGTATTGTTCAGTGCAATATAACCCTGTTACGGGTGCCTGGAAATAACATGATGGGTCAGCATATACCAGTAATATTACTGTAGTGCCAAATACAAACAGCAGAAATAAATGGTACAAACTCTGCCAGGTTAATTTAGCAAATCATAAGTGTGTACAGCTATTCAAAGGTGGGTCCTTCAGTAGAAAATGGGGTGCTGTCCACAGATCAACAGTCTCTAAGCTTTGTCACCCAAACAAGTTTGATGATCGACATGCACAGGAAACAACGGCTGGGAAACAACGGGAAACACAAAGATGGTAGCAGAGGACATGCTACCCAATACCTTCACGTAGGAGGAGGGTTTTCAAAGTTTGATGGCATTTGTTTAGCCGGAGTATACAGCCATAGTGAACAGCCTCGCTCTCTCTGTGTTGTTGATGTGAGGCGTTGCATGACCTTTGAAAAATTATCAAATAGTGGCCAGCAAATATTGAATAGCATTTTAGTTTGAAGTAATGTATAAAGCTATGTGAAATAACAGGGTAGCAATTATTTGTTATTAGAATTGTCAAGTCATGGAAATGCTTTTCTGCTGAAGAAACAGTGAATTACCCAAGTCAAGTGTGTATAATAAATTGTAGCTGTGACTTTGGAAATATAGTTTAAATGTATGTAATCACAAATGCATAGTTTTATTAACATTCTTGATTGGCTCTTGTTTTTTTTTTTTCAGTATCCACCTTTGTCTTATCTAAATCTGAGTTTATCCAGCAGTGGGAAGAACTTGGTTAGGTTTAATCTACCGACCAGGAAAGTGATGGGACATTGTACAACATACAAATTTACCTTTTTTCTTTTGTATGTCATAATTTGACAGATGCATAAATGGGTCAGAGTAGGTTTGGATTTGATGAATTTCCTGTTCGTCTAATTCATTCATATTTGCACTCTCCTTCATGACAAGGCCATCTTAGCTCTTACAGTGCTTCACATACAGTATAATGGTCATAAGTAGAGCAACAAGGCTGACCGATAGCTGCTATTACTTCATTTGTTAAGTAGATTGGCTGCATTCTTTCCAAGCAGAGGCTGGCAAGGTTAAAACATCACTTTATCGCATAATCTATATGGGCAGTTTTTTTGCATTTAGAGATATAGGATTATGTAAGGTTGGTTGGTGGTGAGAAAAATGAAACCAGTGTAGTATCCATCACCAAGGCCTGGTGGCCTTATGCCAGCATAGGGCGACTGCCACACAAACATATTCTAACCCTCACACACAAACAGATGTTTTCACTCACACATTTATGCACCTCTGCCGTTTCTGTCCACTGCTAGCTATGTGGGTGTCGCTCTGTCACTCAGCATGAAGGGCAGACCTGAGCGTGGTGGGATCAATCATTCTCCAGGACATACTGGCAGTGTAAACCTTTGATAAAGAGTGTCGTTCATGGCGAAACCTCCGTCAAGGACTTATTAAAGGCCTGACACTATGTGATTAACGAGAGAGCTGGTGCTGCCAAGCCGGGCCACTGTGACACTTAGAAGTACAGGGCAAGGAGACGAAATGTGAGCACAGAACTGTTTGGGAAACAGAGAGGAGTAATATTGTACTATTCAAAGTCACACAACCATATACAGATGTGCCTAAAACTGGTGGTACACTTGTACCTCATTGCTCTGTGCTTTTGGAAAAGTGTTCAAAATTTAAAAGCTCTTTTGTCATGCATACTTGCAATTAATTGGGCTGCTATTGAATAAAACAAAGAATTCATGAAAAGAACTGAATTCTTGATTATTCTCTAAATATTTTCTAAAATGATCTGAACAAAATCATTATTACCCTTTAGAAATGGTGATAGATAAGTGAATGATAGTGATAATTTCAAGTGCACTACTATTTTTAATTAGTATCCTAGTTGTCCTTAGTGGTATAATTAGTTATTCAGGTTAATTATAAGGAGGAACGTGCTTTTTGTGCCATTCGGTATCTTTGTGTGCACCACACTGAACACGCAGAACAGAAAGAAGAGAGTTGTTTGAGGCAGTGGAAGAAAGAAAATAATTGCCCAGCTTGGTCAAGGCACCTGTCAAATCTGAGAGAACTGGAGCAGTTTGCTCAAGAGTGAAGCTAAACAACTAGTTTGAAATAAAACTCATTAAGAGATAATATTGTACAATATAAATTGTGTCTTAATGCAATGGTTGCCATATATTTAATGCTATTAAATATAATAATATACTGTGATGCAATATATGTCAAATATTACAAATGTCTGTTCTATTAATTATAGAATACTGTATAGTGGAGTGGGTTATGACTTATGTCAGTTTCATCTTAATTAGAAGATTGTTTTTTTTTTTTATGTACATGCTGTACATACAATTTCAAACTGATGTACAGTCCTACTAAAAAATTACACAAAAAATGCTTTTCTTCAATTAACACAATTTCCTTAAAATGATAGGACATTAGGTTACTTCACAATATATCAGACATGACAATGTAACACTTGTTAGGTGTTTATTGCCCATACTTCAGCTTGTTTTCACAGCATAGCTGAACTCCTGTAAAAGACTTGAAGCTTTGAATTTCAACAGCGTTTCTCCCCAAGTGGAAAGTAATGTCTTTTGCTACTAACCATTTTGTCTCGCTTTGATTCAGAATGAATTATTGAAGACAGCTCAGTCAGAACCATCTCAGTCGGCACAATGGGGTTGGACAGGGCAGGGTGGCTGCGCAACAACTTCTGTGAACTCCAGAGGGTGTGATGCATACTTGAAACCTCATGCTCAGCTGGTGGCACACAAAGAAACAGCCACTTAACCATCGAGCAGACGAGACATGCAGGGTCTTAAGGATGTGACCAGTCAGTGATACACAGACACAGCTTAGTGAATAATAACCGTGCTGTCTGTTGCACTAGATGGTGTGACAAGCTGTGGCAGAGGAAAAAAAAAATACCATGCATGACAGAAGAAAGGACAAAGAGACGACGAAACATTAAGAAAAAGAAGGAAAGGAAGAAACTCCCTGTGTATACAGACCCTACTCACATTCTTTTTACACAAGCCCTCCTTTGCATTAGTGAAGTGCACTACAGGGTGATGTTGCACATGACTTTTCCCTCAGTAGTTGACATACATGAATGACATGCAGGAACCTGAGAAACAAGTCGATAAAGAGACACACTGTAAGAGAAGTGAGAAATATATTTACCTAAATGAGTTAATGAATGTGGAAAAGAGACAGAACAAATAACCAACAAATTGATGGTTCAGTGGTCTGCATCACTAACATTATCTGTCAGAATAGATTTGGTCTTCTATAATTTATGTCCCTTCATTTTACTGTATTAACAACTTATTAGCCATACCTGTATCTCTTTTGAAATTAAGTGTAGTGATTTGTCAGTGATGAAGCACAAAGCTACCTACAAGAAGTGGGTTGATAGTGGTCTTCTTGGCCTGCCTTTTCTTTAGTAAGTGCTCTCACCCAAGATGTTTCCAACAATCCCTGCTTTAGTGTACAGCAGCAGGAACATAGACTGTATGTTATCCACACTCAAATCCACTTGTCACCTGTGTTATCTGTGTTGCTGCATTATATGATGTGTGTTGCACTGTGGTACAGTGGAGGTGTTAAGAGGAAGGTTGTGTCCCACTATGGTTGACTGGTAGTCAGAGCCTGTCAACCCTGTAGGCTGCCCACGTTGTTCATAGCTTTTCTGTTCATGTTGGCTGCCTTATCAGAATGCATGAAACATGACAACCTGTAGCGTTATCTGGCTACTTCTCTGTTATGATGTACTATATGTGGCACGGACTATATTTGTGGAGAGAACCTGCAGGGGGAGTAGAGCTAGAGCAGGGCTGCCTCCAAAACACACACAATATCCACATACACAATTAAAAATTCACACATTCATTCCTTCATGGACATGAATACATGCATTCATAAACACAGGCACCAATGGCAAATGTACTGTACCTGTTTAGGCACCTGAGTACTCTTGAGGTAATATATTTTTGACCATTGCTGACCAGTGCAGTATTGTTTTATTTGTTGCAGGAAATGTCTGCAAGGTATGGAGGTTGCTTGCTGGTAAAGTGAAATGAGCTGCTGATGTTAGGTATCACCATCAGACATAATAATGTTTATGCTACGCTTACTGTAGGTTTACATTTAGAGTTCAGAGTGGTCACATTTTTTGAAGGCGACTTATATTTAAGATGCACTGTATTTCTCTGGCAGTTATATTGGTTGAATGTACTTTTTATATTTTTGCCCTGCCATAAGTTATGTTTGTTTTTTTTATCCTGTACGTAAGGTGACAAGTATCCTCAGCCCAACATGTATTCTCCTCTTCAAGCAATAATCATCATGCAGTTGAGTTTACTGATCAATAGCAGTGTCCTTTCTGGTGTTTAAGCTGAAAAAAGAAAACATCCCAGAGATGTCAAGTCAAAATAAAAAAGCAGTCTCTAATCGCTGGATCTAAAAAAGGCTCATTATTATTATTATAGTGTAACATTTACTCTCTTATAGTTGACCTGCTGGTGGAGGATTCTGACAGTTGCTTCCCATTTTAGCTGCACAGGAGTCACACCATATTCTTAGTGTTCAGCTTTAAATGACAGTGTTGTGTGACCTCAGTGTTTTCATGAGCAAATCAAAAGGCACATTTTATATGATTACATTAACAAGTCTCTAAGACTGTACAATTACACAGTAGAGTGATTTTGAATTAATGAAATAAAACAAGATAAAGAGTGGTCAAATACGCAGACGGTAATTTTGAAGATGTTTTATTCTTAGGACAGTCAATATATTTACAGTACCCACATTCCAATAAACCACTAACAGCTTCAGAATTCAACATAAGTTGTCACATATTGTTTCTGTAATATAACCTCCAGCTGAGGTATTCACAAAACAAAGTTTTAAAACCATGACTTAACAGTGGTTTAATAAAACTACTGATTACCTTTTGAGTCTATTCTAGAAATAGCTTGTCCAGTTTGAAAACATCATCTGCAGGATTTTTGTGGAACTTTCTGAATTTTGCGTTTCACTCCCTTGATATTGGTTCATTGCAACACAGACATGGCAACATAATTCAGTTATCATTACTGTCATCTCCTTCTCTGGGACATATTAAAAGTGTTTGTCTGTCTCCAATGCCAGTTTCAATGGTCTGATCAATAACGCAAATGATCCAAGGTAGTTTAAAACTCTGTACCTGAAGCTTCTTTGAGGGGAGGCGACACTAACAAGTTTTTAAAGTTTGACTGTTTGGCTGCTCCTGCTGCGTATCTGTAAGGGCTTAGCTGTATGATTGACAGCTGCTTTGTAGGTGTGTGCTCTGTGTGTGTTCTTCTCTCTGTGTGGACGAGCACTGCAGTGTGTATGTTTTGAAGCAGCCCAGCTGAATGCTCATATGTGGTGATCCAGGAAGGCAGAAAATTCGCAACAGCACACTGAGCACTCCGATTCGGGGATTTTCTTTTGCTCGTTTGTACTCTGTTCTGCAGCTCTGGTTTTGCTGTTATTGAGCGCAATGTTCTGGGAGAGACTTGCGGGGGGTGGGGGGTGCAGAGTGTGCAAGTGTCCCAGAGAGAGATGATGACGACAAACGAATCTCTGTTTGCTCTTTTGTCCTTTTCCTCTGAGGCACACTTCCGGACTCTGCAGGGCAGGGGGACGTGGAGGCATACTGAGTGGTCCCCAACAGAAGTGCTCAGGCTGAAAGGAATTCCTTATCATACAGTAGCTACAGTAAGACAGTATAAGCTGTGTATGTTGGCCTTCATTTCTTCTTCTCTTCCATGTGTCAAAAAAGGAGATATAGCTGTACAGTATGCACTCTTATTCAGGTATCACCTTTTATGTCTAAAGGTGAAAACGTTATCACTATCCTTATGGTGAGGGACCATCTGTTGTCTTCTCTTCTTCTGGTTTTCTGTTAACATGGTACAGACAGTCCTTGTCATTGCTAGCAGTTGAACTGACAAAATAATTGTCTCCTACTCCAGTATAACCAGATTGCCACATTATCCATAGATGTTCAATTAACATGGCAGAGAATAATTATGTGCCATTTCCAAACCTATTTGTGTTAGATATTGGATACCTTGTTTTGAAATGCCTATAGCAATTTTGTTAATCAAGCCATGCATTATTTCATTAATTGGTTCTGATTAAGTGGTTAATTAATTAATGCCACCCTAGCCACAGTCCCACAAGAGGGTGGCACTGATGTTAGACCTTGCAGATGCAAAGGGAGACGTCAAGAAATTAGAATAAATTAGTTTGTGAAACTGAAAAAGAAAACACAAGGGCAGCCAAGCATTAAATTCAATTGAGTAGAGCCTGTCGATAGCAGGGCAGGGGGCCATTTATTCCAGTACCTTCGTACAGGATCCTTGTCACCCACAGAACATGATAAATGACTAGCTGGGAGATGAAGATGGAGAGAATGTGAGAAAACAAATACAGGAAGACAGAAACTTTCAAAGAATGCAAAAGTATGCAACGATGGGCCTGAATAGGGGTTGGCAAGATGATGTACAGTAACTGTTAAGTAAATGTGAATAAATAAATTTGGCATATAGCACAAATACAAAATGCACTTAAGTAATGAATTGTTATTATTTAGCATAATGTAATATTAGTTTTTGTCTAAGCATTACCTTCACACTATGTAAAGATATCCTACACACACATACACATTGCATTAAAATAAATTTCCATGTTTGTTATTTTATTTTTAAACTTGCTTTAAAATTGTTTTGTAGAAAGAAGTTAGGTTTTGATATGCTATATGCCTTGTAAATTTGTGACAATTAAAATGAACTGTTTTGGCTCATAAAGAGTGTATGGTCATGCATCTGTACATTATTCTTTTTTTTTTTTAGTTCCCATAATAAATGCACAGATTTCCATACAGCGTTCACACAATCATAAGCCTTTATCTCCATAGTGATATGACAACATTCGGATGGTTTCCTACACCAGTTTTAATCCATCTTAATCTTCTGCTACATAGCTCTAATTATTTCCAGTTGTCTGGATGACTGCAGGGCAGCTGCTGTTGAGGTGTGGTGTGTAGCTTTGCTTCATAGTATGACACTTCTGTATAGGGATTAAATCCCCCAGGCCTATTGATATGTCAAATAACATGATCAGTGATTTCAATAAAACTAAATCAGCTTTTGGTAAGATTCATCCTGCTGAAGGCATTCAACTAAGCTTTTGCAATTTGCAGCTGGATTATGGATTATGGAATACATATGTTTTGGTGTCTGCGTGCGGCTCTCAATGGAAAGCACGGGTACTGCATAGAAAGGATGGCAGTCACAGAAAAAAATATCAACCACTTTCACTCAGCAGCAGACACTAAGACTCTCACTCCATCTGTAAATGTGCCATTTAAAGACAACTACATGGGCTTTTCAACAGTTCAAATAATCAATCGAAGCAATAAATTAGTCTGTCAAAGCTGTTCTTACAAAATACTTTCATGTTCAAATTATAGGCACATTATTGTTTTTACTAGCTAACAGTGAGTAGAGCAGTTCAAAAACTTTGGGAAGTAGAGCAAAAAAACACTGCATGACGAGAAAATTATCAGTATTTTGCCAATGATTATGCCAATTGTTGCATATATTTATGCCATGATAGCTGAAAAATGACTGAACAGAACTGCTATGGTCTCTGATGGAGTAAGAAGTGGTGATGAAGTGGCTGCTGTGCTGTTGCTGTGCTGCGTGCAGGAAACAATCAACAGTGACCTTACTTAAAGAGTCAAAGAAAGTGTCAGACGTTCTGCTGTCTGAAATAGACATGCAACAATGGAGAGATAAAGCAAGAGACACAAGCAGAGACAGAGATGAAGAAAGAGAAAGAGAACTGACTGCAGATTCTCAGATTTGAAATACAGCAAAGAAGCATGTTTCATAACAGCTGCTGACTTCAGACACTCAGTGTGCAAGACGACAGAAGAGAAGAGACAAAGGAAGAAAGTAAGCAGTAGGTAAATATGCAGAGAAGAAGCAGGAAGCTTGGCAAATGATGACAGCAATGAGCTGTTTCATGACCTGAATGGACCTTTCTTCAGTTTAACCTTTGTTCTTCTTCTCTTAACTCTGGCCTTTTTCTCTACATATTTTTTTTTAGCAGTTTACTAATGCAGCATACACCAAGTTACTGCTTCCTTTCACTTTACCACCTGCTTCCTCCAGTATACATGGACTTGAGTATTGGATCTTTTCACCTTCTAGGAAGGTTCTTTACCTGGTGAATATAATGTGTGTTGATTCTTCTGTTTTTCTTTGTTGTTTTTTTTTTTTAACTCTAAATAATCTACTCACATGTGCACACACACATACTCACACATACAAAAATTCTTAGTATTCTCTTTTAAGTTTCATCAGCCACTGTTTTCCATCCCCAGTAGATTTCAGCAGGCTTCATTATACAGCATTATTGATGGCAAGTTTGCTCATCTACGCAATGCCATTAAACTGTCGTCTTTTTTTGTTACACAATGTATTAACGGCTTAATGCCGTCCCATAAATTACCTGACAAAGACTGTGACACAAATAACCATGCAGCAGGTTTCTGGAGGAAAAGACATTTTCAAGTACAGATGGATCCATCAGTAGTGCAGTAATAGGCTGAAAAGTCATTAACATAACATTAATTCCTTTATTAGGGATACCGGAAACAAATAGCTTTTCAGAAAGATTCTGACTCTGAGCCAATCCGCTGCTGTACGTGAGAAGGAAAATCAGCTTACAGTCAAGTAAAATACTTGTTGAACACTTAGTAGTAATGAAACGTCCGCTCTCTTTCCCTTTTTGTTTTTGGTGCTCTGCTTTCTTTTTCAGCTCTCCTTCATTCTTTTTTTTTTTTTTTGCAGAGTTTCTCTCTCGCTCACGTTTACCCTCCTCTGTCTTGCCTTCTCAACCCCCATCAGGACTTGATTGCGAGCTGAAGGCTTTGATTGTGTGTCTGTGTGTAATTAGCTGTTTGAATGAAGGGCAAGTTAATGAGATCAACTTTAGCTGTCCCAACATGGAATAGGAGTGACAGATAGTAGAATTGTTCCCGTGTGTGTGTGTGTGTCTGCCAGTCATACATCCACAGGCATTTGCTGCATGTGAAGCTGCTACTGAACCTTCATCCAACACACAATCCATCCATCCATCCATTATTTATACCATCCATTATCTATACCACACAATCACATTTTCCAATTCTTGTTTTGGCACCCATGGGTGCCATTCACTGGTTAGAATTACTCATCTTTGCAGTCGTAATATTCACGTCATGGTTACTCTTGTTTTGCTTTAAATCAGTGTAATTTTAAAGCATTAGAGATCTTTTGAAATATACTGTGTTATAAAATTCGACTTAAAAATGCAACTTTGTGTATGCATTGCTTTATACGATATAGTGACCTGCAGGGCAAATGTTTTAATTCTCATGTCGGCCTCTCTATATATCTGCCCCTCTGTAGGACTTCACCCTGTCTGCAAAGTTTCCAAGGGCTGTCACTTTCTCTGCTGGTTAGAAAATCCATTTTAATTTGAAAAGCTATTGCATTTTCAGATTTTGGATTGATGCCCATTCATAATTCATAATTCATTTACCCATATCTATATTCAATTCAGTCAGCCTGATGTGTTCTGAGGCGTCCCAGGTGAGAGACCTTGATCGGAGGGTAAACCCTCCCAGTTGGTTGTTTAGAGAAATGGGCCCTGCATGGTTGCCTGCGGTCAGATAGATAATTTGATGAAATGCCAAGTCCTTGCATCCACAGTATCAATACTGTGTTCACATCAAACAGTTTGCGTAAACAGTTCAAATATCAGTTTTATTTTGCCACCCTGTATAGCTGATGAAACCTCCAAAAGTCAACCAATAGACACTCCACATCTTGGTACTCACCACCGTTTTATTGATGAACTGGAATAACAGGACTATCAAGTCATCACCCACTCAAGTTATGCAGAACTTAAAACAAATGCAGAGCACATGTTTAAGCTAAGACACAATTTAATAAACGTCAAATGTTCTTTTAATTCCACTCTCTTCCACTCTCAACCCTGGTCTCATTTGAAAGGTAATCTAATTTTTTAAACCAGACCGTGAAAATGAAAAGTTATAGAAGTGTAAACATAGTACAAATGTAAGTTACCCATTACCTGTTGTATTCATAAAACTGAAAAAATAGAGTAGTACTTTTTAATTGGAAAACACAAATCTAAACCAATTTTTTGTCATAGTTTTTCATACTAGCACTAAAAATTTGTTTAGAAGAATAAATAGAATCCATGGAATCAGATGTCAGAATAGATTGGAGGAAAACATGAGTAACCCCTTCTACCTACTAGTCAAATGTTATAATCTTTCTAATTCAGTGGGAAAATGTGTCCCAACTAGGGCTGCAGCTATCCATCATTTCTCTCTCTTTCTATCCATCTCTGCCATAGCGCCTACTTTGAAATATGTTGTGCGACAGTCATTACGGTCCGTGTGGAACAACGATCCCTAGACGGAGCAGGTCCGGTAACGCAAGTGATAGTAATTAAACCTATACTCAAGGCAAATAATTTGCTTCAAGGATTTTTTGTAATCAGTTCCTTGATTTACTTGTGTAATCGTTGCAGCCCTAGTCCCAGCTTGATTGTAAGGATTAAGTTTGTTTCAGTTTGTATCAGGACAAGATGCCACAAAACGCGCCAGTGCGTTTGTCGACCCCTGAGGGTTAAAGCATTCCTCCGCTGAGGCATGGAAATACAGGCCCAGTGTTGCAGGCTTGTGGATGAATGCACAATAGCGCTAATGCATGGAAAAACAAAATCTAGGAATAACACTGCACATACTGTAAATTTAGAGTTTGACAACTGTTAAGACTTGTATTGTTTAGAGGACAGTTTTATTCCAATGTGCCCATGAACTGGTGTACTGTTGATGCACATCACTTTGTCAAAGAGGATGGTAATCATTGTTGTCACTGCAGTGTTGAGCTGCAGAGAGTCCTGCTGTGTGGCTGATGTGGGAATGACTTCAAGGTGTGACTGAATGAGAGATCGACAGGGGACTGTCACTGTCCTAGTTTTTGCTTTTTCATCGTCTTTGGTTTCTGTTTATGTATTCAGCAGACTGTTTTGATTGAACAATAGGTCATGATTTTTGCCTTTTTGTGATTGTTCTTTTTCTTTGAGGAAAATAGACTTTTTGGGCTCTATTTGGTCGTTCATAGCAACAAGAAAGGAAAGGACTATATGTCCTTTCTTGACGGAAGCACTACTTTAATAAGTGTGTGTACTCGCCTTAGCAAGCCTTGATGAATAGTCACATTGCTTATGGTATTCAGATGGTGTAATGTACCCAGACTAGTGTCATGGGGTGCACCACATGGATGCACCATGACAGAAACTGGACACCACTAGTGTGTCTGGTTGATTTATTTTTTTTTTTAATTTTTCTGACACTCCCCCAGTTTTCTCAGCATTGGGGATGTTTAAACACCATCTGTCCTTTGTGCCATCTCCTACCCATTCTGCACTCCCCAATGCCCCCCCCTCCCAAACACACACACGTACACACACTACAGATCCACTTTATTGATTTCAAGCATTCTCTGGTTTTCCTCACACCATCTCTTCCAGCTCATTTTTTGACAAAATATCCAGTCTAGTTCATATTCTCCACACCTGACCTAGGCCACTAGAGACCATGACCCTTGGTAAATGTCAGCCCATCCACTTGATTGCTTCTCAGTCACATCATCCCACATCCTTTCATCTCCATCCTACCTTTTCACTTCACTTTACCTACTACCTGAAAGAATGTGCTCTTCCTTTGATGCTGTACCACCACATCACATTTCTTTATTTGATCTTTATTTGCATCCCCCTAAACACACGCATGTCTGAACGCAAACATTCCCAGAGAACTCACATGAGCATTTCTGAAGGAGTGAGTGGACACACATGCACCATGAGGCACCTTGGATGAGTCTGCTGCAGAAAGCTAGATAACAACATGAAGCACCAGCATACCAAACTTTAAAGTGTGTGTGTGTGTGTGTGTGTGTGTGTGTGTGTGTGTGTGTGTGTGGGCAATCTGTTGGTTGTGGTTGCCGAGTGCCAAAACAGATTAGCACTTCTGGATTGTTTGGACTTTGATGTAGACACTGAAGTTTGGTGATAAGTTTTTCTCCGCACTTTCTTTCCCACAAATACGTGGTAGTACCTTTAATGAGTTCTCTCCTGTCGATCTCTCAGAGTACATGAACACAACTGAGCACAGATTTTAGTGTGTGTGCGTGCGTGTGTGTGTCTGTGTAAAAATGCATTTTTGTGTTTGGGATGTTTGTGATACCCCTTTTACAGCAAGTGGGACTGTTGATCCGTGGTCGCTCCCACTCAGTAAACAAAGCACTCAGTGATTTAATTAATACTAATTAGAAATGTCAAGCCCCCTACTTTCTCAGTTGGTGAGCATCTATTGTCCCTTGTCTGAGTGACTTGAAAGTCTCTCTCCTTTCTTACTTCTTTCCTTGGTTGACCTCTCTTTGCATTTCTCAAGACACTGTGTTTTTTAATCTACAGATCCATTCTCTGATGAGCAATTTTTGCTCTTTCCAGTACTTTTACCATTGCAACATCTCCACTGTAGATTCACTCCTCCCCTGGGCTGGAATGGCAATAATAGCAGTCACACTTCATATTCCTAACACGGAACTGCAAGAATTGCTCATTCATTTTCTGCACTTAATCCTTGTCAGGGTCATAAGGAAGCCAGAGACTTATGACAGCACACCCTGGGCAGAAAGCAGAAAGGCACATTACATGGTCTATCCTGGGGCTAAGACACACAGTCATATTACAAACTTTATGGACAGGTGACAAAGTAACTGTAGAAAGGACATATTTTTGATACAACATACAGAACTCCAGCAAACACAGGAGATAGCATGCTAACTCCACAGACTGAAGTTGTTTAGGAGACAGCTTATCAGTTTTTTTGAAGGTCTCTTTGCCTTTTTGTTTGCTAATGTATCTATGATGATCACCCAAAATGCAGTAAGATTAAATCAAAGCGTCTTGTGTCGAGACTAATGCTTTACTCTAATTGAAATTTGACAAGTGCTTTTAGTGCAATTTAATATTATTACAGCAATAAGCACTTTTCCAAATACACAAGTCAGAAGCTCTCTACCAGAAGTACAAAAATGGCAGTTTACTGAGAATATAGTGATACTAAGAAATACCTACAGCACTAATTTCACAAAAAGAATTATATTGAAATTTGTAATGAGTTCAGTGAGGCCATCTAGAACTCCAGTCACAGCTGTATTTCTCACGTGTGAAAATTATAGTGGACGGGTTGGCTCTTAGATAAAAATATTGAACCCACTGTCACCTTGTTAATGCTAGTTTTATTGCTAAATATGAGTGGGATACAAGGGTCTGCCTGTCCAGTATTAGCCTTTGTTAAATGTGAACAAATTGCCTTGTGTGGACTGGTACAAATGGAGAAGTATCAGTGGTCTCAGCTTGTAGACTGTGCCATACTCCCACAGCAGAGCAAACAGAGCAGTGCTGTGTTTTTCAAGGAAGTGCATATGGAGGGAGATTCACTTTGTCTGCCAGCAGCTGTGGCTCTATTAAGGCTTTGGCTGAATGGATCTGTGGCCATCTGTTCTGGACCAAGATACAGGGCACAGAACTCTACAGTGCCAATATCTGTAATGTTTGTCTGGATCTGACTCTACATGCTCTACATGCTGACAAAGACACTCCTGGACACACATGGGCACAAACATGGACCTTTTAAACTCTTCTGCTTTTTTTGTAACACACTTATTTATAATGTATGTGATCATGATCTTTTTATTTTGCAAAGTTGCCCACTTCCCAAAACAGACAGCCAAAAGCGAGCTGTTGTTGCTATGACCAAAGCATGTGTCAGATGTGAATCTCCTCAGACTATCAACTCCAAAGCTGCAGTTATACTGTCATTGTTGTCATTGTAAATTTTGGCATAAATGTGGTTAATGTTGATGAATGTAAATTGTTGCATGCTCTGAGTACTTTTTTCTTTATGGATACATGGAAAGTTTTCATCTACACACTGGTGCATCATGTGGCGCCTTCATTCTGAAGTTAAAAACAAAGTACATGAGTAACTAGGTAAACCAGTCCAATGACAAAAACGTGAATCATGTCAGGTTGAGGATCAGGAAAATGAAAACACACCTGCCAGTCACCATCTGTGTGAGGCATTTTTATATTCTAATATTTTCAGACAGCACAATCAACTACTGTTCATCTTGCAAACCACGGTGGGCTCAGTAACTCCTGGCATATGAGTAGCCAAATTTGAAATTTTAGATTTCTCACTACATTTGATCATTCCAAAAATATGTTGGCAGGAAAAGCAGCAATAGCAGCAAGAGATGAGGACATAACAGACAAGGAGGACAAATACAAAAGTCACTTTTACCTTAAAGTGTAAAAGGGTTTTAAAGACAGTACAATACACACATTGCACTGTGTTGTCATCTTTTTAAAGTTTGAAATGATCCCAAACTTTGGACATTTTCTGCTTTTTATAGACGGTTTCACTCTCTGCCATTGTACCAACTTTTGATACTGAAATGCATTGGGCGTCACGGTCCGTGTGGAACAATGATACCTAGGCAAAGCAGTTCCAATAATGCATGGGATAGTAATTAAACAAATCCTCGAGGCAAAGAATTTGCTTTGAGCATTTCTTGATTATTTGTGGCAGCCCTAATTTTTACACTGCAGCCGTTCCAGTCTTGTCATGCTGCAAATTGTACTCCATTTATGATACCTTTGTGACAGCAGTGTAAAACAAAAGATTGAGTTTAGATTCGAGCTCAATAAAGCTTCTACCCATGGGGTAAAAAGAAAATGTTTTGATTGGTCCTGATCAGGACATCCTTAATTTTAACATACATTAGTGCTGAGCAAGGCTCCAGCAGATCCACATGAATAGGAAATAAGCAGGCATAGATAATGGGTGGATGGATGGATAGTGCTGAGGATGCTTTGCTCCATCTATCTGTTATTCTGCAAGTCAGCGTCTACTTATTTCATACTTTATTGGTGTTATCATTTACTAACTGGTTGACACTGGGAGAGAGGCATGTAACCCAGACAGATCAATTCAATTCAATTCAATTCAATTCAATTCAATTCAATTTTATTTGTATAGCGCCAAATCACAATACAAATCATCTCAAGGCACTTTACAAAAACTAAAACTAAAAACCCAACAATTCCCTTATGAGCAAGCACTTGGCGACAGTGGAGAGGAAAAACTCCCTTTAACGGAAGAAAAAACCTCCAGCAGAACCGGGCTCAGTTTGGGCGGCCATCTGCCTCGACCGGTTGGGGTGAGTGGATAGAGGAGAGAGAAAAGAACAGCAACAGATCACAAATCATGGGGCTGACACAAAGAACATTCACACCTACAGGCAATTGTGAGTCACCAAACAACCTAATCAGGACTGTGAGAGAAGCGACAGGAGAAAACCCACACACCTATAAGAAATGTCCAGGTTCAAGCAAACCTGGAAACTTTTTGTGCTAACTGATGCACCACTGTGATGCCCCTGAACCCTATTACTAAGTGTTAACTAAAAAAAACCCCATTAATAAACCCATCCTAAATGTCCTCACAGCACCTATAGTTACAGTGTAACAGGCATGTACACAAATGAATTATGTAATTTAGTATGGTCTATCTAAGATGTAACAGCACACAGAACAGAAGAAATAAGCTCAAATGAGAACAGGATTTTAAAACAGAGTATTGCAAAGACATTTCGACAGGGACCATAACACCTAGAAGGTTCAGAGGAATTTTCTGAGCTTTATCAAAATTGTCAAACACAACAAAAAGCCAATGGATTTTCTGTAAACCTAAAGTGTAAAACTGTCATTCTGAAAACAGGTTTTCTGTACGTTGATTATAACTGTTTATTTTCATTCTTTTATAACGAGTCAAAGAAGACACTACATTTTGTATTTTGGCATTCAAAGTATCATCCACTTTTAAAAACCCAGTTACAGTACAGTTGAAATGGAGGTAAATAGCAGAGGCTGCATGCATGTGTATGTGCTGCTGTATCACAAAGTCTATGACTACTATGGTGAAGCCTCATTTTTGCATGTAACTAAAGATGTGCTCATTAGCATGAGACATTGAAACTGTATCTAATTTCACTCAACCTGCCTTGATAGGCACAGCACAGTTTTGGGGGACAGAATGAATATTTGACCTCTCAAATCAACCGAGAATTGACCTGAATCTATTTCCTCTGCATTAATTTCAGTTTATGTTTGGGCATTGTGGGGAAGCAGGCTAGTGGCTGCAAAAGAGAACATTATCATACCCTCAGAGCAGAGGTTCTGTGAGTCTGCCTGTCTCTATGCATGTAGATGTGTGTAATTTCAAAGATTTTGAGTGATTTCCGTATTCTATTGCCTTACTCCACTCTGAGGATGACAGATCCAATTCACTGCCACAGAGGACAATTTGTGTTTATGCCAGTTTTCTTGTATGAAATGTGTTGTTGGTACAGTAGCAGACACAGCAACATGCTTTATGCCCTGGTTTTCAGGGAAATTTTCTGTATACTAGTTCATCATCATCTTGTCATATGAGGCTAAATTGTGCCACAAATTTTCTTTCTAATGCAAATGAAATTCACCATTTTATTCTTTCAGCTTCGACTAAGAATTATAATAACTGCTCACTAGCATTCATCATGTAAAAAGATTATGGGAGTTAGTCCAAAGGGTGAAACAGAACAAAACACTAGTGCTGAAAGGACAAGAAAGAGCTGAGGAAATGTCACAATTTTCACCTGTAATTTTGGAGCTGAATGATGGCACCACGTTTCTGCTGAAAATGATGCATTAAGCTCGAATAAAAACCAGGAAACATGACCTCACTCCCACGAATTACTGCCTTCTCTCTCACACTCACTCTTTCACACATTCAAATATAAACTACACAAGCTAACTGAAAATATGACATCCTACACACACGCCCTTTGGTTGTGTCTGTTCAATTGACTGTAATGGATGAATGAACAAACACACAGCAAAACACTTGATGGATGCATAGTAATCCATCCATGCCTCCCTGTCATGTTAAAGAAAAAAAGTAGCATAATTTCAGCTGTGGCTCCCAGCTATGTATATAAACTCAGGCAGCAATAATAAACTCAGGACAACTCAAGAAAGCCTCACACATGAACCAAAAGTGCGTTTTTGATTGTCTGTGTTCACATAGAAATGCTTACATGCATTGTGAGCACAGCTTGACAGCTTCTTTTTGCATTTGGTGTGTGTTTTGGGTGCAGCCCATTTATGTGTGTATCTGGCTCAATGATGCTAACTGCTTTTTAGACCTTGTGGGCCTGTTACTCCCCTGCTACCGCATTAAACTGTCAGCTTCCTGGACCTCCTTCTTCTCCTCCTTCTCTCTCATCGTCTTGCTTTCTCACTGCGAGCTGATGAATGGTCCTCAGGTGACAGTATTTATAACTGTTCAGTCTCGATTTCTCTGACTAGGAATCTTAAAAGTGTTTTGTTTTGTCAGATGAAATCCTGCAGGGGAGATCTCCTCTGGTTGTGAATGGTGACCCTTTCATGCCATTATACAATGAATAATGATGCCCTAAATTTGTCACATCTCAATAGATGTCCTATGAATTTTGATTATGTGAAAGAGGCGGACACATCTAGGTGTGTTTCAGATAGTTTGTGGTTGCTGATGTTAAGACCCAGTTTAGTTTTACAACCTCTATGCTGCTGGCCAGCCTTTGGCAGCTCTGACATATTGTTTGTCCCCTTGATCTTTTGTTTTTGGCTCAGGATCAAAAAGAGCATCTTCTGTGCATAGAGAAGGTAGTGCTAACAATTTCTAGCAATTTAGATGCAAGATTGTTTATAGAAAAAAAAAAATCTCACACAAGAAAAAAAATCTGCATTTTTGCTTTGCTGAAACAAGGAACCAATTAATAGCTTCATGTTCAGATTATTATTCCACAACAATTTTGATGACTTGAGTAAGTAATTTATAAAGGAAAAAATCTCCCATTTTTATTGTTTCCGATGTTTAAATGTGAGTATTTTCTGTTTAATCGTTGTAACTTTAATATTTTGGGGTTTTGTACGGGAAGTGAGACAAAAGTAAGCAATCTGCTTAAGTTTTTCAAAGGCTGGACATGTAACATAAAGTAGTGCAGTTATTGTTGTACTACTATATCTTGTTCCTGAAGCCAACCTACTGTATGACTGACCTGTATATACTCTACTGTACTCTGTATTCCCAAACATAATTCCTGTATAATTTTTCTATCTCACACAACACAATACACACCCAACGGTTTGCTTAACTTTCATTGGTTCATTGGTGTCTGGCTGAACTCACACTACCTTAATACTTTGTATTGACCTTTATAAAAAGAAAAGGCTAGCTGGACTATACTGTTAATTATTTAAAATTAGGGGATCAATCTGTTAAATTTTCCCTAGGCTCGTTTTCTCTTAGTTTCTTATGGTAAAATCTAAAGTAGATTCATTGTAGCCTACTGCGCTATACAAAGAGGTTCACACATGCACACACCACTTCACATATACGGTACGCAAAATGAGAAGCTCTGTTCAACATCAGTTATAACCTATGATTATACTCCATCACAACCGCACTTGTTTAATTTTTCTATTGCTGTTGCTCTTATATGAGGAATTGCAGTGTTGGGCTGTGGTATAATTATGATTTATGTCAACAATGAGGCTGTGTTTTTCGCAATTTGATTGCTTGTTCACTGAAGTGCTCGTACCTAAATGCTCCCTCGCCAGAATAAATAAATATCAGCCTTCTCACTGTTCATCTCCCCCTCTCTCTCTCTCTCTCTCTCCATACTTTGTTTTCCATCACTACCTCAGTCCCTCATTTACAGCAGCAGGTTACACCTAGTGAATGCTAAACACATATCACAGCTTTCATCTCTCACATCCAATTTTGCCCACTGAGCAGTGAAAGATTCATTTTGATGTGATTTACTACATAGTCAAAGGCATTTCTACTCTCTCCTGAATCAGTTCTTTTTCTCAGCTTCTCTAAGAGGTTGCTACTTCATGTGTGAGTGAAAAGTAATGTAATGTAATATATATTACTTTTTTATGGAAATGTGGTGATCTATTCAGGTGTGTGTATGTGTGTGTGCGAAGATGTATGGTATATGTTTATATATAGTACATGACAAGAAAGGTTATTATTTCTCAGCATTACTGCTTTTAAAAGAATTGCTAATGAACAACCAGTATCACTGAAAAGAGTCCGTGACTGCTGGCATCAACTGAGACTCGACTTTTTAATATGTTGCCCAGTCGAGTGTTTGAGCTTGTCTGCAGAGCCAGATTAATGAGGTCTGTACATAGCATGCCAAGCAAGATCAGTGAATCAAAGAAAAATAACTGAAGACTTTTCAAACTCTAATTTGATCCTTGTTTCAGTGTACAATATAGTTATGTCCATTCATGATGGGCTTTCACAGTCGTAGTCATCTTGGAGAACCTGTTGATTTAATATCATGGGTCCCCAGGTGATTAATTTGTAAGTATATAACCATAAGTCATCATTTTTGCTTTAATGCAGAAACCTTCATGATGAAAATCTGTTGCATAATTTGCCATCCATCTTCCGCTTATCCGGGGCCGGGTCGCGGGGCCAGTAGCCTAAGCAGGGATACCCAGACTTCCTTTTACCTTGACACTTCCTCCAGCTCTTCCAGGGGACACCAAGGCGTTCCCAGGCCAGCCGGGAGACATAGTCCCTCCAGCATGTCCTGGGTCTTCCCCGGGGCCTCTTCCTGATGGGACATGCCCGGAACACCTCCCCAGGGAGGCGCCCAGGAGGCAGCTGGAACAGATGCCCAAGCCACCTCAGCTGACTCCTCTCGATGTGGAGGAGCAGCGGCTCTCCTCCAAGCTCCTCCCGGGTGATCGAGCTCCTCACCCTGTCTCTAAGCGAGCGCCCGGCCACCTTGCGAAGGAAGCTCATTTTAGCCGCTTGTATCTGAGACATTGTCCTTTCGGTCATGACCCATAGCTCATGACCATCCATAAAAATAATCAACAGAAGCAGTGAAAAAAGGGCAGCCCTGCTGGAGTCCAACATGCACTGGGAACAGGTCTGACCTACTGCCGGCAATGTGATCCAAGCTCCTGCCCTGTTTGTACAGAGACCAGATAGCCCTTAGCAAAGGGCCATGGACCCCATACTCCTGGAGCATCTCGCGAGGTACCCGCTTGAATGCCTTCTCCAAGTCCACAAAGCACATGGGTGTAGAGTTGGTCCAGTGTTTCCCAGGGAGGCTGAGGAGTTGGAACTGTAGTTGGAACACACACTTTTAATTTGCAATTAAAAAAATCATAAGTGGTATACAGGTGATTTCTGTGAGGTTCCTGAGAATTTTGGAGATCAGGGTACAGCAGAGGAGCCTAGGACTGACGAGTCAAGGAGGATGTAGGTGTTTGTTGTCCATGAGTTGTCAGTCAGCTTTGTTTTAGTGGCTGTGGGTATTTATCACCATCCTTAAGTGCTCTCACAGAGTGCCTTTAGTGCTATAACTCTGACTAATGGAAACCACAGACCTGGCTAAGGCAGGCAGGACACTGCACCTCGCCTTCTGGCGCAGATATTCATCTTCATTTAAACATTTACATAGAGTCAGGCTTACAAAAGTACAATATAGTAATATTTTTGTCTGCAAACACAACATGCAAGCTATTCGCTTGCTTTTAAGTTGAGGTAATACATGTCATTACTGCATCATACAGGGACTACACAGCATATGGAGTTAAAGCACCACAAACTGAAACATGCAACTTACAAGACAAAGGCTGTGCTTAACAGTTTGCGTATTGATTTTCATGTCTGTATTGTCTGTGACAGATAATTGTGTGAGAGAAACAGGCAGTGTGGAGAGTTTGAGATGGAGTGAAACTCATTTCAAGTGAAAGAAAATATAAAGAAAAAGCAAAGAAAAGCGTGACAGAGAGACTAGTCGATCTACTGCAGGGATGTTGCTATCCAGATATGGGTTTTAGACTCTTCATCTTTGCGGGTTGCTCTGTCAGCTGAGCAAGTAGACAGCATCCAGTGTGTTAGCCAGCAACCTTATCTCAATGCATTTATTCAGCTTTCATACACTTGTTTTTAAAGGAACACCTCTGATATTGAACCTTTTTCTTTCAGTTAGTAGTGCACATCCTCTCCTTGTTTCCTCATTTCCCTTTTTGGGCCTTCCTTTCTGTCACACATAAGCATGAACACGCTTCATTTTCCACAGCACATACAGTATATTGTTAGTGCATCAATGCTTAAGCATGTCCAACACTTGCTGATGAATATATGTTTTCGTAGTTGCAGTACTGTAGTTGTATACCTTTTGAAATGGTTGCCTTAATACTGCAACTCCACACAGTGTTTTCAAAGAGAACGGTGCCCTTTAATTTGTTTGATTCATACATGTTGTCTTTATCCTAGCCTGCTGGCAGTTTGTTTTCATGTATTCTTGGTTCTCCATCTCTGTTTTTGTAGTAAATATTCAGCCTGCCACCTGGAATTGCAGCTGTAGTTTCTACAAAATACCTCCCACCACCAATACCTGTCAAATGGCTCTTTGGAGCCCCGTAGTAGCATGTGTTGATTGTGAAGGTTGTTGTGATTGATATGTTTTGTTGGGCTACACAAGTAAATAAATCATTCACCTCTCTCTAATGGTGGTGTTAATAGACATAGTGTTGAAAGGCTTTGATTTCTATGGGTGTCATTGTATTATCTGTCTGTGTGAAGGGCCATTATGCTATGTTTGTTTGTGCTGCTCATGGTCAGCAGAGTATGATGAAAACACCAACACAACTGAAGTTGGAGTCAGAGTAGGCAGCACAGTGTGTATGCACATAGGATTTTTCTGTCATCTACTTATCAGATTAAAGAAAAGGTCTTTTGAAAATGCCAAAATTTTTGGCTCTCACCACATACTGAAGCACACATACAGACACTGAATCTTTGCCTGCCTTCTTGCTTGGTCAAAGAGAGAAATCTCTGAGTAACATGACAATTTTTCTTACTATGCTGCCAAAGAATTAAACATTTACAGTGACTATTTCTGCCGCTGTGCCGTATTTGCACTTATGCTTGCACATGTGTAGAGTTTTAAAGATTATAAGAGCATGCACATGACCAGTCCACACAGCATATTATGACAGGATCTCAATTTTCCCATCAGCTGCAGTAGGCAGTGAGCAGGAAATAAGCTGATTTATTAAACACACCTCTGTTGTGGAAAATTTGATTCTGTTAGGTAATGGGAGCAGTTGGTGAGTATTGGTTAAGTTAGCAGGTGGAAGCTGGTGCACAGAGCTAGCCAGTTAGTTGAACATTTTTGCTTTAAGTCTATCAGGTATTTATTTTTCCCCTCAGGTTATGTCACAAACATGGTTGAAGATACGCTCACTGGGAAACCTGCCTTAATAAAAAAGTACAGTATGTCTTTCAGTTTATTTGCAAGGAAGTTGGGTTTTCAGTAGCCAAGGTTTGATTTTGAGGTTTAAGGTTATTGTATGACACCTTCCTTATGTGAGTCTTTTTTACCAAGGCATTATTCTCTCAGACCTTGTGATGTCCCTTCATTATCTACTGTCCACTATCTGGTTTTAGAAACACTGGCTGTGATTTTGAGGCTGTGATATTTGTCTTTTGTTTATTCCTTTCTGACAATGATGTATTTTGGCAAGCTCTAAGTTCTTCTTCCAGCAGTGAAAAGTAGTAAAATCCATCTGATTTCTAAAACTCCTCCAGGGGAAACAAACCCAACCAGACATCCAGAGTTGTAGCGCTCACCCTGCATGTCTACTCAGTGACTTACCATGTTGCTTTGGCTCTTTTGAGCATCAGGTCAAGTTCTGGTACAGACAGACATCCTTCCTTCACAGGTAGATAAAACTATGAATGAATTTTAAGCTTTTTTGAGTGAATGAAGGAATTTTAAGTCCCAAAAGATTTGAGCTTGTCTGGACAATTGAATGATTGGTCAAGGCAAGAATTCCACAAATGGCCATACTGCAAGTTAAATAGTTACAGGGAAAGAGGAAAGGAACTATGGTAAATCATTTTGCACGCATTGAGTAGTTACAAAAGCCTCCACAGGGGACAGGAAAAGGATTCACAGTCCAACTTTGTGCTTCATTTCGGGCCCTCAGGGGCTTTTGTATAAGTTGTTTTCTGCCCTTTTATTGGACATTTTCTCATATGACCTTTTCCCTTATAGTGAACAGTGAATTGGCTGTTTCATCACTGATCCTCCCTGTCTTTTTTCTATTTAGATGAACAACGTCATACTTCTGAGACTCCAGTGTGTAATTGACCTTGTATCTTTCTTCTTTCCCAATCAAGTCAAAATACATACACATGCATACAGACAACCACATACAGTAGGCAGGCACGCACACACACAGACACACGCACACACACACACACACAGAAACACACTATCTACTACCAATTGGTGTGAAGGTCACAACAGCCACTAGTGGTAGATAAGTGAAATCACTTTGTCCTTCTACTCCTCCAATCAAAGCTCTCTCCGACTGCTGTGGGAACCCTTTAATTACGGTCCCCACTTCAACAATGTGAGCTTGTTAATGATGTTCCACATTCTGTACTCACTGGTGTGCCCTCTAATTATGTCCCCAACCTTCAATAACACTGTTGTCAGTGGAGCAAGTGCCAGAGGTTTCCCTGTCATTCACCGCACTCTCCCATGTGAGCTTTGTAATGGGCAGCCCCCCTCATGACTGCAGCCTTGGGAGTACATGAAGGACAAGGGTCGAGAATAACACTCAAACAGACTACCCTCCTGTTCCCCACTGACCCAAAATTTGTCCTCACACTCTCTATCTCTCCTCTTTACTTCCATTAAGACAGATGAGTGGTTGCTCTAACCCCTATTGGCTGAATGGGGTTGAGACTGGACACTACAGTGCTGAACAGCTTTTATCGGTGAAAATTGGAGATAAAGTTGCCCCCTCTGCCCCACTCCATCCCTTCACCTCATCACTACAGCTGTGTTTCTCCTTTCCTCGTTCTCCAAGTTTTTCTCTCCACCTTTATTCAACTTCCCAGCTGGGCTTTCTTGCGTTCTACCTCTCTATCTTTCTCCAGGGTATCTATTTTGTGACAAGCAGTGCAGTCTGTGTATGTATGTGAGCAAAGTGTCGGTGAATGTAAAACTGGCTTCATGATTATTCTCTCCCATACTGCAGCAGAATGCAAATAATGAGACCTGGCAGCTGCTAAATAACACAACTCATCTGTGTGTGTTTTTTTTCAGAATTCAGATTAATAGATAGTCAGGGAGGATTTTTTTTTTTCATTTAGATGTGATGAATCTATGACTATTTTCTTTACAAGAAACCAGTTTCTTTGTTCTGTTTCTCAAACCAGTGGCACCTGTGAAGACAGCATGTGGAAAATGTGTGACTTTAAGGAAAGTCATAAAGACTGGCAGTTTTGAAGAAGTTTGAATGCCAATATTTATTACCGCGTTGGAGCGTGAATGAGTTATCTGTCATGTAAAGGTCCGTGTGTGTGTGTGAAGCATGGATAAGTCCTCTGTGGAACTGTTGCCAACTTGTCAACTTTTCAGACCCATTTAGTGACTAGTGACAAATCTAATGACTTTTTGGACAGAGCTTACCCACTCTCTCTACATCAGCATTGCCAGAACTGTTTGTGAGGGTGCAGTCTTACTGTCTGGACCTAATGCCCTTTGCTTGTACTGCAATGCATGTGAACTGCGTGCGCACACACACACACACATATGTATCTATCTATCTATGTATTTATAGACCTGTATGTGCTATCTTACATTTCCAAACAGTCGCTATTTCAGTGTACCCTGACCTCTGCAGTATGCCATTTCAATGGGAAAAAAGGAGTTGTTGAGCTGGACATGGGCCAACTAATGTAACTCCGAGTGGCCAAAATGAGGGAGGGACATGTGGTCAAGCACTGATACTTGTCTGTCTGGGTACAGGGGGAGAGGGTTCTGAGCAAGACACATGTTTATCTATAATGACAAGGGTTGGTAGATGCACAGTAGCCATCTGAGTGACCATGATAAGCAAAGGAAGACAGTTGATCAGGCACTGATGGCAAGCTGCAATGAAAGACAAAAGAGAAGGATAAAACATTTTTTTCTGCTATTGATTAAGTCTCTGATGTACGCCATCTGTCTGAATACCTATAACGTGCATGGTCAAGCATTAATACTGTACAGTGTACCCCAGCAAAGTTGCAGTTCAGCATTTGCAGTCTCAGTCGTTCACGGATTTTTCCTTAGAACCTAACTAATAATTGTTTGTGGAAACCCCTGCAATTTCGTGGAAACTGCAAATATCCTCTGCAATTTTTATGGATTTTTTTCATGGCAATAAATTATTTTTCATGCGTTTTAACACTTAATTATTAAGAACAATATAGGTTACTAATTTAGGTCACTAATTTATTTACTAATAATGTATTAAGCTGAGTTTGAAATTAAATCAAAGTGTTTTGGGGGCATATTTAGGGTTTTAGCTATAAAAATTGGCATTTATAAGCATTTTTTTTTTTTGCCACATCCAAAATTTGCAGTTTTTCACAATTCCTGGGTACTCTAGAAACGTAACCCCCACGAATTTTGGGGGTTTACTGTATTACCATAGTATGTAACTGGATCAATTTAGCATGTTATGATATCATACCTGGCTGCCCTTTGGTGCAGTTAAATACCAAATGGAGGCTGGTTTGACAAAAAGTGCAGCTATAAGAATTTTTGACTCATTAATTACATGTAGCATATTGTAGGTACTCTCATATTGTTGAACATAGTTTTCTGTTTAAAACTATAGTGTGATCATCACATAATAGTCAGCATGTCAGGCCATTACGATTCACTACTCAAGAATTTATTTATTTAATTGTTTAGCTTGATATTTTGGAATAATGTTCGAACATCCATCCATCCATCCATCCATTATCTACTGCCGCTTATTCCTATTTAGAGTCGCAGGGATCTGCTGGATCCTATCCCAGCTCTGGACCTGGACAGGTCACCAGTTCATCACAGTGTTTTAACATTGAAATGACAAATATAAAAAAGAGAGGTAGAAAATCACCATGACTTCACTCAGACTTTATGATGGTCTATCACACGAGCTGTTGTATAATGGTTGATGGGAGGCTTTAGTATTTGCCCTTTACAAAGATTTCAGTTGTTTCCTGAGCTGCTGTACCTTTGATAGGAAATCATTATTTTAGGTTAGTCCAACAATTGTTTCAGCCGTCTTACGCAATATCATTACCCAGTGTTGTTCAAACCTTTACAGCCTTTAAAAAAGATTTATATTCTTCTGTCCCTTAACCCAGCTCTTAGCAAAATTATCTATACTCTTAGTTTGTTTGGAAAACCATCAGAAGTAGGCTACTGCACATGTGGTTTGCTCTGTCTAGTGCCCAGCTTGTATTGTAGCATGTGAAACTGGTGGTAATTTATTTACATGGGGAATATCCTGCATATGTGGAAGTCATCAAAATAACTCCAAAAATTCATAATTTGCTTCTTTGTAGTTCATTGTTTTGACAGAAATTTGTGTGAATGTCATTATTTATAATACATAATGCCAACAAGGGTCGCTTTTGCCAACCTCATCTGCTTTTTGGAACAGGATTTTATATATTGACTAAACACTGTTGGGAGACTCAGTGAGATTTCAGTACAGTGATAATAATATACTACTGCTTTGGTCACAGGCAGTGTTTAAGTTTATGTGTGTTCAGTGATGGCAGCTAATAGATGTTGTTTATATGCCTTCACTCCAATGAGGCTATTATACTGTATCACCAAGTAATAAATCATCTAAGCACACAATATGTTACCCAGCTCAGGACATGCAGCTTAAAGCAGCAATATCAAACGCTCAGAACATTTGTGATGGCAGCGATTAGCATAGATGGCGTCCGGGCTACGTGCTACACTTTGACAAGCCTCCTTTAGGGAGTTTGATACCATTACAGCACACTTTAAACCAGCGGTGGAGCTCGTTATTTCACAGCAACACTTTAAGGCTGTACTCCCGTAGACGCAGAATGGCTTTTTACGGTATAAGCCACTTTACTCTCTGAGTGGGAGTTGCATTGCTTTGTGTTGATTAAAACTGGCTGCTGCAGCTGTGTCCTTGTGTCAGCATCACTGTGGACTGCCGATACCATTTGGTGGGTAACTGTGGCTCTCTGGCTCCCAGACGTCTCTATTAGATACTGTTTCTTGAGTTCACCATTTTATTATTCTGATTTAATACAACAATGCCCCCAATATCCCATTCTGCTTCCTCTCCTTTCACTTTTTATTTATGCCACTCCGCCCTGCCCGCCTCCCTCCCTCTCCCTTTTCGTCTTTCGCTCACTGCACAGACTCGCACCCAAACAGGACCTGCAGCACAATAGATATTAAATAAGATTTATTGTCGAGCAATGGAATACTGTCTGACCCACAGAAATGTTGCCAAACTAACCCCCCTCCCGCTGAAGCAAAACCCCCTCCCTGCCTCTTATACTTGCCCTCACTCCATCTCTGCTCTGACATGCCTGTAGTGACAAAACACCCCTCCACTACAATTGATAGTCCCTCAATTTGCTCCCAGGAATTGGTTACATTCAGTTTTCCGAATGACACCAGAGCGGTGTTGAATTACATTCAGCGAACGAGCTGCTTAAAGGCAGAGCACTGGAATAACTACACTGAAAGCTTATAGAGGCAAAAGCTCAGCATTTCTATTTGGGCATTTCACTGTCATTGAGATGTCATTTTTGAAAAAAAAATATGTAAGGGAATTGTCTGACTGAAATGGGGTATGCAAATGGTGACAATAGGGTGTGAACCGAGACTGAAAAGAAATGATATAACCTTAGAAATAATAATTACTGAAATAATAGAGGTTTGACTTTTTCTTTTTCTTGACTTTTTCCAAAATAAATTTCAATAAAGAGAAAGAAGTAGATAGAAAAGTTTCAATTTAATACAGAGCTATGACAGAAAGTAAGACTGTACTCACTGGTATTTGATGGACTTCTGGTGTTAGAACTGGAGGGAATGCAACTTTACTGATGCCAGAGGTCATGAAAATTACAGGACTTGTACTGAGATGTTTGGCAAGGATAACAAACTCATAGGGTGCTTTATAGATCATAAATGTAACGTGATAATTTCATGAATGCTGTTTACATACTTTATTCACCACTTTACTGTGCTTTTAATGTTTTTTGACGTTTCATTAAGATCTTAAAGCTGTTTTTTTTTTTCAACAAATTGTCATATGACTACATTCTGATTCACCTGATACTGACACCACCTTTTTGTGCATTCTGTGAACACTAGCCTTTTCCCCAACCTTTAACAGCAGGCTTTATCAGCAGCTTATCACATTTCTGTGTCTGCACATCCATATGTAAGTGTGATATTATCAAGTATCGCATTTTCATTATTTACTCTAAGGATGGTAACTCTGCTTCATCCTTGTTATGATTGTAGTTTCTGAGGACAGGCTCCACTGATATGGAGATAGAACAGTGATAGTTGAACTTTGGTAGTGAAAAATAACACTTGGCACTCAAAACAAACTTGTAACTGAAAAATAAAACATTGGCATTAAAGTATTTTGTGCTGAAAAAAAAAAAAAACACATCATCAACGTAAGTATTAATATTGAAAATAATTACAATCTTGTCAGTTTTTGTTGATATAAGTTTTTCAATCCCAAACTTTTTCAGTGACAATTTTCTGATTGTCACATGGCTCATGCCTCGCTGTCCACTCCATTACGCTGTACCCACTGTCAAACACACCATACCATTTCACTAGGAGAAATGTAGAGCAGCACAAATTCAGCTGCAGCTCCCAGACAGCAAGTCTGTGTCTATCATGTTTTTTTTTTTCCACACAGAATTGGGCTGATATGAAGTTAACAGTAGATCTTAACCAGCTTAAAAATGTTGTATTGGTTTTGGCAGAGGTCAGCTGGAGCAAGTCCACAGTAGCATCCACATGAGCAGCGGGATCGACAAGAACAAACCCTGGGCATTAACCTTAGTGTTGAAGCTGCTACATATTTCGTGTTAGTACATTTATGAGACCTTGTGTAGCAGCAGCAGTCACACTGGCCTCTGAACTGAAGAGGGAGACTTAACCACTCAACTACATGTTAGTTAAGTAGCTACCTAGTATTAAGATATATGCTAACTTTAGCACTTGCTCCAGCAGACCTCTTTACACCATTAAAATGTCATTAAGCTGGGACAGTTAGTTCAAAACTAACTTCAAACCAGTTGAATTCTATGTGGTGAAAACACAACAGGACAGAGACAGACCTACTTGCTCATGAAAGTCATTTGCTAGAGGTCTATGGTCATGAGAGAGCTGTCAAACTGGACAGAGTATGGAGCCAGACGTCTCTCTTTGCTGTGCAGGTAATCACACTCTTCTTAGCCCCACCCCCAGAGCCAGAACAGTGACAGAAATTGAAATTGAAAACAAACATTGTGGCATTGAAAAACAGACTTCAACTAAAAATCAAAAGGTTTTCACTGAAAAAATAACTTTGGCATTGAAAAATAATACATCAACAAAAACTGAGAAGATTGTAACTATTTTTAGTATTCCTTTTTTTTTTTTTTTTTTTTTTTACAATACCATTGTTTTCTTTTCAGCACAAATGTTTCAATGCCAGTGTTTTATTTTTCATGTGATGGTTTTGTTTTAAGTGCCAAGTGTTATTTTTCAGTGCCAAAGTTCAACTGTCACTCCTCTGGCTCCATACACTGGGAGTTCTTGTTCCTCCACAGCACATTTCAATCCATAGAACATCCGCACTTTTCCTGTCAAAAAAAGAGAGAGAAAGAGAGAGACCAGTAGGAGAGGGATGTAGATATGTAGGTATTGTTTAGGTTTAGATTTATTACAGTAAAACACCTTATTATTAGGAAGGAGCAAACTCCCTACTTCTGTCACATCTAGTTCAGATCCATCTCCTGAAATGATTCTGGCTTCCTAATGTATTGCTAGAGGAAAGTAACAACTGCAGCCTTTCTGTCGTACAGCAAATGTCTGAAGATGAGGGGCATTAGGGTAGAGGAGCTTTCCTTAGATTTTAACAAGCTTCACTTCAGGTTTATAGCATGATTGATTCTGTGCTTAGAGCTTTTTTATCAATCCATTAGAGCACAGGCTGCAGCATGGCAACCGTCCAGACATGAACATTAACATCCCATCTCAGGGCCAGAGACACTGGGAAGGTCAGCAAGGTGGGAGGGTGCTGAGGAAACATTTACTACTCTGTTACAATTATTTCCATAGAGCAGCACTGCAGTATATCCAGCATATTCAATATTTACTACTGTGTAAGGGGGAGAGGACTGCAGTAACATTTATTGCTTTGATCCTTTACTTTAGAGTGAAAAAGGGATGTAGAGACACAGATATACTGTACAGGTAGCATCCTGTGTTAATACAGGTGCAGTCAGATGAAAATAACTTTAACCAGTGGAGTGGAAATTGGGGTTGTAAAGATTATCATGTTTGTTACACTGAAGCAGAAACTGCCAAGTACACATAAGAGAAGATAATAAAATATTACATAGATATAACCATCCCCAATTGGATAGAGAAGTATAAACTGTTTATTCCCATTAACTGTTTTAGTCCCAAGTTGTGTGAACCAGGACAGAGTAAGGCCAGAGTAAATTATGTAAGACTATTTGAGCAGCCATTCTTTGTTAAAGTCACAAATTAATCAGTGATAAATTAGAAGATGAGTGGGCAACACTTATGAAAGCTTCCCTTCTCTCTTATTGGAGCTCAATTGGGAGAACTTTGCCATTCATTAATGCATACTCATATTTATTGGCATAGCCCTGCCATTAGCAAAATATGAATTCTGAAAGGCTCATAGGTTATCATTAAATCAAATACTTATGGATTATTCATTAAAAAGAAGCAAATAAAGGACATTTTCAAAGTGCCACCTCTGAACCTTTTGGCAATGAATCTAAAGAGCAGTTTGTAAACACTCAAGAGTAGACAGACTCCACTTTAAGAAGCATGTGTGTGTCCATTGTGTTTTCCTGTATACAGAATAAAATTTTTCAAGGAGCAAATGCCCTACTTCAAGACATTTGACTCATTGCGACAAGTCTCCCATCACAGGTTACACTGGCTGTTACAATATTATAGAAGTAATTTATTTCCTTGAATAAACTATCTACTCTGACTTTGGTGGAATGATTTAAAAATGCATTTTATATTTTATTAAGCTACCACATTGTAAAACTGCACATTACTTAGCCATTACTGCTGAATATGAGATTCAATTACTTGTTAACGCCAAGTGTTTTTACCCATTTTCTAATGTCCAAACACATAGACATCGCTTCCTCTTTTTATTTAATATGAAATAAGTCTTAATTTTACTTCAGGGCTAATTGCATAATCTAATCATCTCCATTGCCTTGTCTGATGCTACACCTAATTGAGTTTTGAATGCTTCTAAAATCAAAAGGGAACATAACATACAAAGGATATTGTGGCAGTCTCCTTGCAGTGCTGTAAGGATATTTGTATTCAGTATACCGCCTGAATAGAGATAGTCATAACACAAGAGAGAAAAGACTAGCAACCAATTAGTGCACCCCAATGATACCAATTACAGTGACTTAAATATATCCATTAGCTATTTTCAAAGCATCAAAATGCTACAAAATAATACTCTGGTTCTTTCCAAAAGTCTGGATGAAGATTACAGTATGAGTCCTATCCCTATTATATATTATATTACATGTATGGGATATGTATCCTTTTTAATTATGGAAAACACTGAACACTGTAAAGATCAATTTTTGTAGACATTATAAACCTATGCCTTAATGATGATAAAATAAGTTACATTAATGTGCATAAGTAACTAAGTATAACATAATTTCATATCTGATTCACATTACTAAGTTATTTACAGCACATGTGCACTGTTATTTATTTAATAGTCTTATTTATTTTATTTCGTATTCTTTACCTGGTGAGCAAATACATCAAAATTTCATTCATATGCGCACTTGTGGCATGATTGAATGACAATAAAGTTTTGAATCCGAATCTGAGTTTCGAATCTGATGTGAAGAATAGTAATGTAGATATTCCACATTCATACATTATCAAATGTTAATTAAATGCTACATGTTAAATGTTTAATCAACAAAAGTCTCATTACTAAAATTGTAAATGATTTGTAGGTACATTGCCAAAGATAGTTGTTTTACAGTTTTTTCTTCAGCCTCGTATCTGATATGACAACTGTTTATGCTTAAACATTATTTTGTAAAATTAGAAATGAGAAATAGACATGATGGAACTGGTGGATTAATTACCCAAAAAGGTCTAAATATGAAGCTGCAGCAGTGGAATTGGAGGGGTCATTCAATGAATCCCAGTAGTGGCTGCTGTAAAGCTGTAAGGCAGTTTACTGCAAAATGTCTCATTAATGTGCCATTTATCTACAAACCTACTAGGTCACATTCATAAAGGTAGAGTCCACCATTAAATATCATCATATTGTGGTGTTTAGTTAATCCCAGGAGATATTTAGTGATTAATTGCAATTTGGCTTTTTGTAATAGGTCAGCCTGCCTTTAGTGTCTTTAAAGGGACATTGCATCTTTTTTACAAATTGGTTGGCTTGTATTGGTCAACCAGTGAAAACAGCTGTATAATATAGTTTGTATGAGGCTTTAAAAGCAAGAAAATTACCCTAGTGTTGTCATTAGGGTTAGGCTATCTCAAGCTGTTTCCTCTTATAAACTTTGGACTATGCATGCCAAATCAGGCCTGGACTTTTTTCAGGGTTACCTGTTCACACATGTAGCACACCTGAAACCTCAGGTCAGATTACCCTCACATATTTGAATTACTCTATGGGAGTCAACATGGCCACTACCTCCGGACTATACGCTACTGTAGTAGTCACTCTGACTTCATGCAGATGTTGCACAAGTTAACGGGCAGACTAGACTCTGCTGAAAATTTGGGTTAAAAAAAATCTTGGATGTTTGTGTTCTTACCTACAGCTGGTGAGTAAAGTGTGGGTAAATTCAGTGCATCACTTCATGTCTGAAAAGGGCTTCAGTTTGGACTTGGAGTCAGAAAATTTCTAACAGAAGATGCCTTTACCAATAGCATGCAGTTGGAAAAATGTGGGAATTTCTAAATCAGGAAAGTCAAATGAAATGGCACAATACCAGAAATAAAGGATAGAGTCTTTCTGAACCTTTTAATCGAGTTATAGAGTAAAACCTATAGGCTATTACAGTAAATTTAACTTCTGAAAAAGGGTTACCAAAAATGTTTCAAATATTTTGAAAATAGTCTGTATAGCAAGCACTTTCCAGTAGACATGTCAGATGGCATATTTAAATATGAATTAGATGAGATAAAATGATCGTTTATTCATCCAACAACAGGGGGAGTCAGTGTTAGAGCAGCAAAGGGTAATCCATCTTTCTTTCTGCACTTGTTCTGCTGTTCAGCTGGAAGTAGGCAACAAACACAATTATCCAGATTATATATTAATATATAGTATGTATAGCATCATGTTAGGTTACCATATGCAAAAGGTGCTGGGGCTGCAAAGCTTTCTGGTGTATTAGACCTATTGTTGATTAGGTTTGTGTAATGTTTCAGTATTAAATAATGGTATAACAGTGATACACAGTCATCAATCATACGCTCCTCTTGGCCAAGTCAAAACCAACTCAGTTGGGTCACTGATCTTGCAAGGAGCTAAATTACTTAAGAGCCTGTAAATCATAGGCAAAAAGAACAAAGTGAGAGGAAAAAAAAAAAAAAAACTCTAGTTGTCACTAAGGACAGGGTCAATGGCTTGAGGGTTGTCAGGTCTGTTTGATCAAGACAACGATTGTAAAGGACTGCTGGTCTTTGCTCTCATCTCATTATAGTCAGAGAAGGATCTTAAAGAGAAAGAGAGTGAGTGGTATTGAGGGACAGGCCTGTGATCAAATACTGTGCTGTAGGTCTATAATGATGGGTTTCTGTCTAAGGCAGGTGTACAGTAGATGACCCTCAGCCTCCAGTATTTCTATCAAAGCTCATGCTACACACTTTCACATGCCACAGCTAATGATGCACGAACATGTTTTCAAAGGAAAACTGCTCAAAACTCTCTTATGTGACAGCAGTTCAGTCAGCCATAAACATTTCACTTTTTAATTTCCAATGACCCTATTTGCCTTTACTGTTAAATGTAAAAAGTAATGCTACAGACTCAAAAATATTAGGTGTGAGATCTGCAGCTGATAAAAATGCAGTCTGTGGTTACTCTGTTAAACGATGCCTTGCTATAGTGTCTTCCAAGTCAAATGTCTGTTTCCTCAGTGGAGTGAAACTGGAGTCACTCAGCAGCAGTGCAAACAGAGCAGCATGAGACCCTGCATAGCATATTTATCCATATTGTTTTATGTCTTCCAAGGGCAATGGAGCCAGACAGCGTTGACTGCTTGAGAATAATCTATCCACTTCTGCATTGGAGATGAGTGTGCACCCACAGCTGGGAAGCAGCATGGAATATGATTCCCAATTTATAGTGTACTTTTGTTAGGATCAAATGGGATTGGATGTACAGCTGAATTTGAAAATGTACTTTCCTATACCTCCTTAAATCAGTTTAGGAGCTCCCCTCTGACATTCCATCAAAAGAATCAAATTCCTCCACTATGTCTGGGAAATGTTTTCAAATTGACTTTGCAAAAACACAGTGCCCGTTCTTGTAGACTTATGAGGCCTGACGTCTTTGCATTTATTTTAAAATGGAAATAGATTATTGGGCAAATTCAGTTTTATTGGTACAGTATATAGCACAAACACACAGGTTGAAAATAGAAAAGTGTACATAAATCCCTTCAGGAAACGTCTGCACTCACACTTGAATCATCTCTTCCATGTCAGTACTATGAAGCATGACTTGTAGTACTGCTGCTTTCCCTCTTTGCTGCTGCTAATTGTGCAATTGTGCAAAACGTCTCCCTGATACTGTCCTTTATAATTTCTACATTTTTAATGTTTGTTAAATTAACCAAGAAAATGTAAAAAAAAAAAAAAAGAAATTCCCCAGGTGCACTGGGGAGACGTAGTGTTTTGTATGTGCACACTGTAAATGGTTCACATGGAATCCGTATACTATAAATTTTTTCAAAGGGTTGAACAATTTCTTTGCAGAGAATACTGAAACATGTTTTGGCAAACATTGATTCGGTTTTAATGATTTTGGAGGTGTAAGCCAGAGTTAGTCCTTTTACTTTGTGATCTCAGAATCTCTCTACACCTACTGGAATTGCAAAACTTTTGTTTTCCACATGAAACAGCTGCACTGATCAGTTTAGATTGACATCTGGTACAGTTGATTACACTGTGGGCAAGTTTTCATGATATAGTAAGGAAGTATCTTGACTCCTTTGTATCTTTCTTCTTTGGGACTTCTTTGCTGTAGTTCCATATGTACTGACACAAAGGGCTAAAATATACTTCCTGCAAAGCGAGTGAGTGAATAAATGTGATAACACCATACAAAAGCAAAGCTTTTAGTCACATTTTGGAAGGAGCATCTTTTGAATGCCCAAGCAATGAAAACCTGTCAACTCTACAGTGTGTGAGAGCAATGTGTACATGTGGCAGTTTCCTACAACTGTCGGAGAGTAATACTGGAGTAAAATAAAGTACCTCTGAGAAAAAATAAGAGGACTGCAGACTGCATAACAATTGGTTACATTATTGAAGGTTGCGTGTGAGCTTTGGATTACGCAAGTAAAATGAAGAATCTCTGGGAAAAGAGCAGTTGAAAATGAAGAATTGCAGGAGTAAAAGGAGGTTTAGCAGGAGGTTAGAGAGTTGAAAGAAGTGGCACAGAATTTGGGGGAAAAAAAAGAAAGAGGGACGGTTTAGGTGCAGGTCAGTTCAAGGTGGAGGGAGGAGTGTTTGACGAGAGTATCAGCAGCAGCCTGTTACTTTTGATGAATGGAGATCAGCCGGAGAGGAGAAAGGTAAGCTGATAACAGATAAATTGTGAGGAGAAACAAACACAGACCTCAGTCCTTTACTTCTAATGACCACACCAAGCGTGCAGCCCAACAAAGGCTTTTGACACAGGCTGAATGATAACACAGGCTTCATGAATCTCCATTCATAGACTTTCCTATTCTTTGTCCCTTCTTATTCACCCCAGTGCATCACTGACTGATGCCAGCCCCAGATAGTCTTATGTTTAGGAGTGAGCTCCTGATTAGAGACATTAAAACTTGAATTGTATTGCAATTTGCAGTCCTTGAGGAGACTCTGATAGCATCACAATTCTTAACTTGGCTCTTACTGACAACACCTGAAAAGGTGTAGCCTCCCTGTCAATGTGGAACCATTTTAGCTTGAGCAGCCTGTTCATTGCATTGGGTTTCCATCTGTCAATGCCATGGCCAAGAAGTTAATTGGCAAAACTTTGCTTTAGCTGATGTTTAAGACACAACAAACTCGAAAGACAGGAGAAAGTCATTGGTATATTTATATACTGTATATAAAAATATACACTTTTTTTCAAGTTTACTTACCAGCACTATTAGACAAAACATCCCTTTCAAGGTGAATGAACATGCCATAGTGATAAAGCGGAAGGTGCTCAGATTGACATGCCAAATCCCAACAGGGAGGAAATAAAGTGCAGTCAGATGAATTCTGTTGAATAGCAGCTAGTGCCTGCAGCTGACGTTCTTGTTGTTTTCAGTCCCTCACTTCACACCTCTCTCCTCGTTCATGTGCGTTGAAGTGAGAGCTGTGTGACGTGGAAGTATTGACAAGCTTGCCAACTAGAAAAGGGATTTGAGCAGACTGACGGTGAGGAAATGATACTGTCAGGGTTACACCAGCTCACTTACCACACAATTCTACACATCCTCTAGGGATGTTGGATTTGCATCACAGTGGGACCTGGCTGCTTAAATAAAATGTAACAGGAAATGTTTCAGCCAAGCCACTTTATGAGAGAAGTCCTCATTATGTAGTAGCCAGTACCAGGAAGCACTTACAGTACACAGGTACATTGAATGCATCACTAGGACAATTTGCTTTTGCCTCCTGCTCTGTACATTTTTTTGGGCTTTTTTTTTTTTTTGGATGTTGCAGGGACATTGTCTTGCTGTTAGCTCAACTCCACTCTGATTCAGGGGTTTTGAATAGAAATAGTTTGGTAAATACAGGCTTGGCTTCATGGAGATTCATTTTTCTGCAAGCTCTTTGTTTTGCAGTGAATGTGAAACATTTTAGTTTTGTACAAGCACAGCTTTTTGTTTGGTTTTGTTAAAATCTGGAATGCATTGATTGACGTACAGTTTTGCACGGTGGATGTTTTTAGTTGATAAATGTAGAATTTTGTTGAATCAAAACCTGAATACAATAAAATAATACCGTCTGGGAGCCATTCATCTTGAAATATGTATTTTTTACATAAGAACATAGTTAGGATCCTAATGGGTGCATAAGTCAGGGACGCTGGTTTAACTCAAACTCCATGCTGTGTCTTGATGCCACTGGAGGTACTGGATAGAAGTTACCTCTCATCCTGAATGCCACATGCTTGTTGTGTAACAGCGGCATAATTTAGTGCTCAGCAGACTAATGAGCAAAACACTACAGAAAGGAACCCTCTCCTAGAAATAGGTTTTGTTGCTTTTTTAGGTTAAACTGTTTTATTGTGCATGTACATTACATATGCGTAATTAAATGCTTTTTACCAACCTTAAAAAGAGGACACTATTTGTAGGCTGCATAATTATCAGTCATGGAGAGATGCCCCATAATGTCTGGTATCCTGCTAAATAATGAAATTAAAATTGATGCCTCTTCTCCAAATCTGTGCTTAGCTTTAAGTGATTAAGTAGACTGTAATGTAAGATTTGGCTTCATTTTTTTCAGACGTGCCACTCCTCTAATGCATGCTGATTGTCATTTTAACATATTCTTACTGTACTTTGAGACAAAGCTTTATGGAGTTGAAAATAAAGAAATACATGCATTTTTCATTGTGGTTATCCACCCATCTCTAGTCCTGCTGCTTTGTCCTTTATTACTACCTGAATGTTGGCATTCACACAGTAACAACCACCACCTACCAGCAGAATTTTTTTTCCTTGCTCACCTGCTCCTCCTCTATGGCATGCCTGTGTGTTTACTGCTCCAGTGTTGTTTTACAGGCCCAGCTTGTGTGGCCAGGGCTCTGAAGCCCAGGCTGAGAACCAGATGGTTTCATGACTCAGGTGCTTCAAGCCTGGGTAACCTGCCAGCTCTAAGTGTCTGAGGCCCAGCTTGATTCAGTGTCTTTCTCCCACACTCTCTCCCATGTCTTTCTGGCTTTTTCTTAGGCTATGGATGTAGCTAGGCCTGGATGGGTCAGCCAAACATGTAGTGAGGTGGGTGCACTGACATTCACTTTAATGAAGACAGAGGCGATGCAAAATTGAGGGGGAAAAGGAAATGTAGAATTGGAAGGGGAGAGACAGTGGTGGGATGAAATGTCAGGCTACTTTCAGGCTGACTGACTGGGTTGTTGGCAAACTATCCAGTGAGCATGCAGACACTCAGAGACATGCACCCATTGAAAGAACTGAGATGGCGTGCTGGCTTGGTGAATCATTGGTAAAGCCATACATGCAGATGTGCATACACTGCCACACACGTTGTATTAGTATACACTGAAAGAACACACCAGAACACTGAATACAACAATGCAGGAGAGTTCATTTTATATTATTCTATATAATATTATTTTATATTAACCATAGCCATTACAATAGCTTTGAAGGCCACAGTGATTCTTATGCAGTTACTCTGAAGACATATGATCACAAGCTACACGCATATCTCAAAGCAACACTGTGTAACTTTTGCTCACGGGTTCCCACATCTGGTTGAGAAGCGCAATTGTCTGTTACTGGTGTCATTAAGTACTGCAGCTGTATAAGCTTCCGCATGGGCAACACAATACACGTGAATTTGTTGACTAAGTTGATGGAACGGACAAATATTGATTTGTGTTCGGGCTCGTGTCTGATCATTCTCTTTCTTTTCTTTGCTTCCTCTGACAAAACCCGTTCAGGCAGCAGTGGTGCTAGAATTCATTCGTTTAAGAGTTGTTCCATTGAACTGAAATAATTGTAGAGACATTATTTTAAGGTCAAAAAACTACATAGTGTACAGAGCACGTTTTCTTTGTACTCTTTTTTTAAAGTGTCTTTAAAAATAAAGACAGGTGCAGATCTATACAGATTTTACACTAGCAAAAAAAAATCACATGGGTTTAAATCATAAGGTTATATGTGTACGGTTAACAATCGAACTACTTGACTCTTCCCCAGACTTTTTCTTATCTGGATCATGGTTGGACTTGACATCATGCTTGACATCTTTTGCTGTGATTACAATTATTATCTGAATAAAAACAAATTAAAATACATTTTAATCAAAAAGACATTTAAATGCATGAAGGACAGACAAAAATCTGTTCTTTTTTTTTCCTTGTTCAATCTACTTTTTATGTCTTCCACTGACAAAGGAAATTCATACATATAGATACTGTATATCTCTTTTCAACAGATACCTTAAGTCTTGTTTCACCTTACCCTGTTCAGCAAATATAGTGGGCTTGTGGCCCTCTCCATCTCTATTTGATGCACTGTGGATTCTTGAGGTGGTATTGATTTCCACCAGAGGTGACATTTTCTGTGTGTTCTGCCAAGTCATTGCTTTAATCACCTGACTAGCCCGTCACACTTGAACTGAATCACGTCAGACTCTCAAGCGATGAGTTGAACTGTTGTTGGTCTTCCTATGTGAATATGAATTCATTGACATCACAGCTACAGCAGTGACCAGTTGCCACTCAGATCTGTTCTTTAGTCATCCATGTTTTTCATTTTAATCAATGATACCATGATCTAAATGCTGAATGTAAAGTGTATGGATCTTTTCTAATGGTTGAATATTCCTTGACTGCACGTAGAGAGCCAACATAAACCTAAAGACCTGCAGTCCATGTGATTGTCAATATTTATTTCCCCCTCATGAAAACTGATCTATAAAAAAACTAATCAAACTCCCATGTCTTTCTCTGTGCCCTTCAGGATTTCTTCCACTCTCCTTAATTCCACCTTCCCCCCTCTATGTTTACCCAGAATAATATTGTATTGTGATGTAAGTCAATAAACCCCAATCATGGAAACTTTATTGACATTTTATGTGTTGATCTGTTGATTTAATGATCTATGAAGTCAGCTGTAGCAGAGAGGTTTAAACAGTTGCATGTAGGTAAAAATGGACAGGTAGCCTCAGGTAGACTAATAGATAAATAAGTGAAATAACCAAAAGTAAAAGATAAATGGTGGAAATAGCTAAAAGCATCAGAAAAATGTTTGAAATTAGAAAAAGTAGGCACAGGGATAAATGATTGAAATAGTTGAAAGTTATGAGCAATTGTTTCAAACAGATGGCTGAAATCAGGCCAATGGATATACAATAGAAACAGCTAAAAATAATGGACAGGATATGTGTTGAAACAGATGCATATAGGCTAGTGGTAAATTATATATATATATATATACCTAAATGTACAGTAATAATTAGTCCAGATAGCTAAAAACAGTAACTCAAAAATTCAAAAATAACTACTACTGCTCAACTGCATCAGAAAATATTTTACCATCCACTATTTTCCATTTTTGAATAGTTGAATAGTACTCATTTTAAAGTAAAATGAACACATTTGGACACAACTTGGTATTGCTAGTGATGTAGGGCTGTAGGGTTGTCAAAAACATTGGGATGTCATTAATAAATAACCTATGTTAACTGCTTTATTGATTGAAGTGTGTATTTATTTTATGGTGGGAATTATAAATAATATATTAATTTGGAAATAACGTGCCAATTAGATGTGCATTATAAGTTCCCCAATGGTATTGGCTCCAAATGGTCCAGATGCAAATTATCTTGCTCTCTGACATTTATCTTCTGGATTACTGCTTGCATCTTGCCTCGCTGCTCTGTCTTATTTTGTCCTACACATCCTGCTAAATGCTCACAGATGTATTCATCTCTTTAGCTCTCTGTCGATCATCTCATTAAGCTGCAACACAATACACAATTTTCTGCATTGCTTGCGAATGATAATTGTTGTGCTGGATAGATATTGTCTTCGTTTACCCTGGGCTCTTTGTTTCCCCTAGACTGGACCATAGTAATCCCTCTATGTGGTGCTCTGTTCTGGCAAAGTCTTACCAAGCCAATCACTGCAGAACAATGTGTTCATACAGACGTCAAACAGATGAGATACTGAAACACACAGAAATCAGTTCATGTCTGTAATTGGATCCCTCTGGAGAAAATATATTTTGAAGTTCAGGAAAATGTGATTTAAATCCTGCACAAATCACTGTATCTGTTTTTCAGTGCATCTAGGCAATTGTTTGGTGTGTATATGTTAGCGTACAGCAGGCAGTCGCATTCCTCATCATTTATTATTTTTATTTCTTCAAAGTCACGAAACCTCTGGTTATAAGATTAATAGTTGCATCTACTGGTGCTCATTATAGGATAACAAGGTAACATGCTAAATAATCAGTTTTCACATTCTGTACAACCAGTTCCTTCTAGGAATAACAGAACCCAGTGATCACGTCAATGGGAGACGAAGTATATATAATTTCAAGAGACAAGCTAAGTGTACATACAGCTAATGGATATCTGATTGATATTAATCCAGACAGGATAAGAAACAAGCAGTCAGCAGTAGAAACCACAGGGGTGAATGAGAAGCAGCTCAAAGGTTGACCCTTGTTTTTGTTTTTGGTGTTTCCATTAGGACTGGGTTGCATTGGCTATGTTTAAATCCATTAGTTATTAGTCATTAGTTTGCATGTAATGTTCTTATTAAGCTCTTAGTAATCATTAACTACTGCAGTTTCAAAACATTGATTCACAAAAGAGAGACACCCTTACAATTTAAGTATTAGTCAAGCTGGTGAAGATTTGTGGTTAAAGTAAACAAATAGTAAGCTAAACTTTAGCAGCTACCTCATGTATATGTAGATATGTTTTCCTTCTATGAATGATTTGAATTTTATTTTTGTTTACATGTGAAGAAAAATGTCAATAAGTGAAGAAGTAGACTTATTCATTTAGAATGAGGGTGGAATAAATTAATATGTTAACTTATGTTCCTGGCAGGATTTTTGTAAATTGAAATGTGTTTTTTATTTTTGTAAAAATTTTATCATGTTCTCTTTTTTTATTATTATCAAACAGGCTTTTAATCAAGTGTCATGTCAGTTTTTACTGTTTTTGAATCAGAATCAGAATTATCCTGTTGTTCTCTTACTGTTGAATGTATAAATAAGCAGATGTTTGACATATTAAAAGTGTCCACAGCAAACTTGTTCATAAAGTTGTTCAAAGTTAGTTTCTGTTGCCACCAAGTTGCCAAAAATATCAAGTTCTTTATAAAACTGCAGACTGCAGTATAAAAAACTGTTGTATTACAATTTAATATAAACTCAAATACATCTCTAATTAGATAAACATTCTGGAAAACACAATGTCTTTAACACAAAATCAAATAACTAATTAATATTTTAAACTTGTAAATAGTAGCTGTAGTTTTGTGTTTTAATTTTTTTTTTCATGGAGGTTATTTTTCATGGTCACGATCCAGCCGTCTCGCTGTCTGGGACAGGTTGCACTTCTATTTTACACATTCGTCATAGTCTTAAAAGACAAACTCTGAATCACGTCCTGTGTGTGCACACGCTCATATTCTGTTCACTTGGAAACAGATTTGGATGTTTGTATTCACTGCACACTGATTCTTGTGAGCTGATAACTTAAATCCCACCACATAAAAAGTAGTCAGCAAAGTGATTGAGGCATTAAAAAAAACAGAAGCATGGGTGAACACAATGACCAATACTAAAGCATAGAAAATTGCCCTGATATAGATCTCCTCTAAAATAATGTCCACACAATGTGTCTCTTTGTCCTTTGAGATTATATTTTAATTAATTTGCCCTGTTTGAAAGGAATTATTCAGAGTGGTAAAACGATGGACATGATTGATAAAATGCTTCAATTCATTATGCCTGGCTGGATTGATAAAACTTTCACGTCTAGTATATTCTTAAATAGTTTTCTTATGGATACTATTACCCACAATAATAGTCTCCTTTGTTAACATTATCATTAGCATTGTGTTACCTTCATGGGTTTGTTGTCGTACTGTAAGTCACTGGGGCTGGATTCTATTGTCTTCCCCTTAATGGACATCAAAATGCGTGTCCATGTTGTTGAGCACTGCTAAGTGATGTTCGTAGCATGGAGTGTGTTTACAGGTGCATCATGTGTAGCTTTGTGTGTGGATTGGTGTGCATGTGTTTATGGTAATGTGCTTCTCTGCATTTCCATGTGTGTCCCATGTAGCCTTGCTGTGCTGACAGGCCTCTAACACCTTTGCTGACCTGGCTGAGTTCATGGACCAACAAGCACCACCAGAAAGCCTTGTGAAAGGACAGAATTAACATTTTGAAACCAGCAGGAAAAGCACTAAGTCCCCAGGGTGCAGTGACTACTTTGCAGGCACATTACGTGCCCTCTTATGGAAGCAGAAAGATCACCATAGGCTGCCTAGATGCTGCTGTGTGAAAATCTACTAACTTATGTGATGTATCATGTAACTGTCAAACCCAGTGAAATATTATACTTTGTCTGTAATTCAGTTTTTTACCACTTCACTCTAGAAAATATTACATTTGTAAAAAAAAATAATAATAATAAAGGAAAATAACAGAGGTGAAATAGCCATAACTCAGTTATTTACTGTGATATTGACATTGTGACAGTTATCATAGACAAGTGACAGAAATGGACCTCAGCACCATCCCCATTGTCCTTTGTCTTGCACTAAAACAGCTCACTGACAAAGAGACAGTTCTGAGTGAGTTTTCTCATTGTTCTTGTGCTTCAGGATGAGAAATGTCATTTGCTCTTGACTGGATTGAAAAGATACTTTGTGCTTTTGAATAATGTCTCAGCATCACATCACTTTTAGTGATAAATAGGAGGAATGTTACAAAGCACTATAACTGTAACAGGAAGCACCCAAATATTGGTTTGTTTCTTAAAGCAGTTTTGATATCTTCACAGAGGTGAAAAGAGATACGTGGAAGAGAGTTGGGATGTCTCTACTGGTAACACAGGTGGCTCAGTTTGGCAAATACATATCATGTATGTTGTACTGTGCAGTGACACCAATTACAATATCTGTGCATATATTGCAGTTTCTTAGATTCTCCTGAAACATTTTAACTATAATATCTTTTGGTAAACCTCCTCGTGTTCTTTTATCAAAATACATCATTCACATAATAACTACAAAAGTGCAAGGAGAATATTTGTGAGCACCACTGAGGCAGGAAATCTTTCATCTGTCATCTATCCCCTTTTACTTGCCTAGAGTGTTCTTGATTTCAGTCCATTATATAAACCTTTTCACAGTGCTGGGTGGCTCAATTGATGATCATTGGGCCCCTTCACCTTCTTTCTCTCTGCTTCCTTAGTGTGTCACTAATTGTTTCTCAGCACATTCTGCTAAGCTGACCTACATAATGTAGGTATTTCCAGAGAGTCATTAGAATTTGTTGTGTTTGCCAAAACCTCAAGCTTCTGTTTCAGAGCAGCATAATCTGTAACATTATCACTTTTTGCAAAATGCACAATCCTGTGGCTGTTTGAATTGTATGATGTCAAATAATAGCATGAAGAGCTACAGTACATAAATAGCTTGAGTTCGTTTATGCTTTCACCTCTGATAACATAAAGCTTCTCACCATCGGGGATGCTTTCCGCAGAACTCCTACAGTATGTCATCACCTTAGCATGTATTGACTGGCAATCAAGGCTTGTGTTAAGGCAGAGCCACTCACCTCACCATAAGAAGGACTGACAGAGCGCTACTCATTCGCAATAAGGTCATGTCCTCGTTTTATGCAATACGGATGATCTGGTGAGAGATAAGAGCTACTACATAGTTACAAGGCCCAATTTAATTTGTATCAAGGTGTTACCGTAATTTTATATTTACTATATTGCACTGACTGCCAATGAATGAGATGCAGTCTTTCAGTGAGAGGCCAACCAGTCTGCAGAGCACCGTGTTCATCAATCAGATGCTTTTTAAGCACACAGTCCTGGTAAATTATTTTGTGATATAGACATTTCTGTTGTTTATCTGTCAATTGTCAGAATGAAAGATTAAACAATTTTCACTGTGATAGCTTTCCAGTTCCAACAGCAGTTCAAAAAATTATAAATCAGTGAGCAGCCAGATAGACCTTCAGACATATGAATCTATCACTTTCATTTTGTCTTTTGTCATCTCTCTGCTGCCACTAATGCAGCCCCTTGTTTGAGGCATAGAACACACACATCCTGAGTGCCCATGCCTGATTACTGGAGTTCCTTTGAAAGCCTTCATTCAGGTGTTGGGCATCTGCTTCATTATGGGTGGTTGCGGTTTACCTTGGCAAAGTTGTGACAACATGCATTCTTGTGGCCTTGTGTTATAAATGCTTCAATTCTATATTGTAGGGGTTTTTTTTCAGACTTTTTTCCCCAAGCAGTTCTTTGCAACCCAGTATATTCGCCTCTACACATGACTGACGTTACAGCCTAGATTTTTGGCTGACAGGACACCAAATATTGTTAATATGTTAACCTAAACCTAATCTTATGGACAATATAAGCTTAACATATAAAGGAAATGTAATATATTATAAATTAAGTGCATGCAGTCATCTCTGCTGTCTTTGCCAATTTAAATTCTGCCATCAGATTTAGGAGATAGTCAAAACGTTTGCACAGAATAAAGTAATGTCAGTTCTTTCCCTTTAAATTCTGAAAGTTCTCTTTATAAACTAAACTATATACGATAATAAAATATGTTTCTAAATTATTATTTATAATAAAAGACTTATTGCCAACTCAGCTGTCATTGTAAATGGGTCACAGTTGAAAATAGCACAAAATGAAATAATAACTAAAAACATGGTGCAGTCCAAAAGAAAGAGCATGAGACACATGAATTAATGCATCACATACCTACAAACAACCTGAAATGTCATTTTTCTGCTGTGCTCTGTTAGACCTACAGTATGTTTAGTCCGTATCTGAAAATCAGTTCAGACACAGCATTTTACAGTCCGTTTCCATGGGAACGCCCACCCTTTAAAAAATTGTTTTGCAGAAGAGGGGTTAAAGTGCTTATACGCTGCTGCATAATTTTTAAATTGCATGAATATGATTTGTAGAGAATATGGGTCAATGAAAAGTCAGGAAAGACAATGTTGTTCAGTTCAGTTTAATCTGTTTTAATCTGATCTGTCAAATCTAAACAGCAGCAGATTATCTCTTGACCTTTACAGTTTTAGTAGAAAAAAGTAAAGCTGCTGAACACATTCCTTTTTTAATTTAATCTTGAATTAAGTCATAGTTGTCTTTTCATTTACATAAAATTTAAGGCTGACAAATCAACAAACTTTAAATTATGAGTTCAGTATGGCTTTTTGGATTCTTCTTTGTTTTTAATTATGTGTACAATGAGTGTATATACAGGGATATACACTCATATAGAGGAGAGATGTATTACTTATTATTCCATTATAACACTTGAGAAAGATTTTTTTTTTCTAGCGAGTTTTGATTTCCTGCCTTCTTCTTTCTGTGCTTTGTTTGACATCCAGATCAGATGTTTGCACAAGTATAACTGCAACTGTCACTAAACGATAAATGCATGTCAAAATTCAGCTTGACTCACAATCATTTTGTGCTTCCTAAATGGACAAACTCATATCCTTGAAGTTTAACTGACCTGTCATACTGTGATGACCGTTACCTTAATCTTTTTAACACTGTTTATTCAGCATAACTGCAGTGAAACTATTGTACAGTAATTAAAACTGGTATTACCTTCTTAATTTTTTCTATAACATTGGCTGCCTTGTCCTGAAGCTAACTCTTTATCATTCTGATGGATACTGATTGTCACAAAATGTCCAAAAGCTCTATCAGTTCAATGTTTTGAATTAAGAAAAAATACTATTTTAATAATTGAAACTATTTGCTAGTGGTTTGTTTGTTTTGTCACTGCATGTTTGTGTATTGACTTCAGCCTGTTGTTGTTTATATACAGGATTAATGAGGATTATTATTTTAAAAGGAAATATTTTACATTAGTTATTCTATCCCCTGCTGGTCCCTGTCACATTTATCTGCACAGGAGCAATGTGTTCTCATGTATTAGTCTGACTGCCCCTTTGCTTTCTGTGTTGCAGGTTGCCTGTGTGGGTGGTCAAGAGGATGGAGGCCATGAGGGCTGTGTGCCTGGCTTCCAGGTCAAACATTACCGAGTGGCGTACAGTGGACCTTTCCAGAAAGGCCAGCCGCTAATACAAGGTCTGTGAAAACGCACAGAGCAAACATGCATATCTGTTTTGAGTCTAACTTTTTTTCTGATTTGCTTTGAAGATTACTCTGCTGCTCTTTCTTGCTCTACAGTTCTGTCATCACACAACACAATATTGCCTGTCTGGATTCTGATGATTTGAATAGTGGCATATCTAGGAGAGTTGAGCAGAGCAAAGCCAGGCTCGCTTTCGGTCAGAGTGTTTATGGCAATAATAACAACAACAACAACATAATTTGTGTCTGCAAATAAATTATTCTGCTTGATTGGATGCTATTTACAATAGTCTTCTTATTCTTTTGTTCTTCCCTGAAGACAGCATTGGGCTGCTCACTTAACCATGCATGTGTGTTTGCCTTGAGAACATTTTGTTGGAGCCTTTCACTCCCAGTACACCAGTTACCACGTTCCAGTTGACATAGCCTTCTGGAGAGCTCAATCCCCACCAGCTTCTGAGTTTTTTTTTTTTTCCTTTTTATGCAGAACTGTTTGATCTCAGCAGGCTTGTAATCAAAACATTAAGGATAAGTTAAACAGGGAGTCACGGAGTTCACAGCAATGCTGTGGTTTTTCATTGATGCTAAGTTCCATCTCTAAGCCAGTCAAGAGGCAGCCGTGTCCTGCTTGTCCTGTTTTTTTATTTTTGTTTTTTTTTTTTTACTGCAGTAACTAGACAGATTCCCCACAGAACACCTTCACTGCGAAACTGAAACCACCAAAGTCCATTTTGCCCCTACAACGTATTGGTCCCGTCTGCACCTCTGGGAACCTTCAGCAATGCACAGCTCCACTCCATCTCCACAGAGATCAGCAATAATATCTGCTGGCTAGCAGTCTGCCCCTCTGGGGTTGTGAGTTATGGCTGCTGGCACTTCTCTCTTGAGAGATCGACAAGGTGCTGCTAGTTTTACAAAGAAGTTTTTACTAATTCATTTGTTTAATAATTCATTTGCTTTTGTGTTGAGTTGTTTCATCTGTATAGTATGATGAAATACAACAGAAATATGTCAATTCAAATGGGAATAATTCATAGTTTGTTAATGCAGTCTGTCATTTGTTGTGAAACCTGTTTTCATTTCACTTACATTATTCAACCCCTTCTTTATTTATTTTGTCATCCCACTGTGTTGTTCTCCATTATGAGGCTACATTGCTAAAATATCATTACCTGCTTCAGTGACATGCACATAAGTGCTGTATTTATACATTTACACTGCAGTGACTCATTTACTTCTTTTATGGTTGCAGTCCCATACTGTGCTTGTATTGGTTTGAGGCGTATTGTCTTGTATAATGTATTGTCTGAGGTGTTCTTATTTGGCACAAACTTTTTTTTATTTCAAGTGACAGCTTTTCCAATTGAAAATACATACTTTCCTACCTGGACAGCAAAATATGACAAATATGAGCAGTTTCTCCTTCAAACTTCTTTTTTCTTCTTTTCAGCTTTATTGTGTTTTATTCGGTCAGCCAGTGAGGCGTTTTGTCATCTGGAGGTTCAGTGGTGCGTGTAGTAGGAGACAGAACTCAGTTCTGCTTTAGTGCCCTGCTCTGGGACGACAGAGTGGTTCCATTACCTTAAATATGCTCCTGTCAGCAGAAACACCTCTCACCGTGGGGGGTCTCACTGTTCACAAGTTCTGGACAGAAGCGAAGGCCTGCCAGTGCCCACACACATATACTTAAACACACAGGTACATCCAGTATAAGCATAACTTTAATGCGCATGAATAGAGGTGTAAGTTTGTATCCATTCTGTACACTTTTGTTGACTGCACAACAAGTGTTCTAATGTATATGGTTTTGATCAGTTTTACTCTTTCTTTAGCACTGAACAGCAAGCATGCTACAAAACAATAACCCCCCCCCCCCACAAAAAAAAAAACAAGTAAAGCACATGGTTTTAGTATTCAGTGTGAAAAAATGTGTAATTTTTATGTGATTATGTCAGTGTCTGCCTTATAATACTTGGATGGATCAAATACATGCAAGTACATTAGCTTCACGGTGGTCAAAGTAGCGTTACAGTAAGTGTAATGGTGGGCGTATTTTGTGTATAGCTTGCAGTGTGTGTGTGATTTGAGAAGAAGAGTAAAAGCAGAAATAATTTAGTGGGTTTCCAAGAGGGCATTGATAGTATTTTACCTTCGTACAATCCATTTTGTTAAATTTGAACAAATTGTCTGCTGATTGTGAGCATGATTCATACAGAGTGCCAGAGGCTGCAGCCGGGCCCAGTGACACATGCAGATTTATGTAAATTCTGCTCAGCCCTGTGCCACCTGCTGTAGACCTCCCTGTGTAATTACCAGTAGAGGGGCAGTCTGTTAGCGAGAGATACCTGTTGGCGCAGACCCGGGTTCAAGGACATCCATCTCGGCTAATAGCCATATCTGAGAAACAAACATGCACATGCAGTGTGCAAACATTCACTCTTTCTCTACCTTTCCTACTCTTGGCACTGCTGCTTGTTTTGTCACTTCATGACTGGTATTGCACACTCTCTCTCTCTGGATCTTGCTTTTGCTACTTATCTTTCAGTTCTGTACGTCCTCCGTTCAGTCCACTTCTCCTCTTTCTCCTACTCAGCTAGTTATTGCTTATATGAAAAATTGATGAACATGAAAATAGAAGCAAATGGAAAAGGGTAAGCAACGAATCTAGATTATCTCTTTCTTTCTCCCATATCATGACCTCACAAACAAATCAGAGCAAAGCATAAATTAATTAAAAAATATAAAAAAAGCTTCATATTAAAGACTGGAAATTGCCTTTTACCAAGGAATTGAGTTTATTCAGGTGTAAGAGATGTCAGACTTGGTGGTGAGGAATGCCATTTCTGCTAAATAATGAATACAAGAAAAAATAAAATACAATTTATAAAATAACTGTACTCAATGGAACTGATCCTTTAATCACCACAAATGCTATGCTGCCAATTCAGTGTGAGGCTTTCACTGTTTCACTGCAACAGCAACCACTGCTATTAGGAAATATGCTATAAAAGCACAAAAACAAATTGTTTTTGAAAGAGCTATGGGTCTAGATTGAAGTAGAAATTCAGATTTAGGCTTCACCTTCATACATTTCACAAAAACTGGCACATTCATTTAGTATTTCAAATACCGAATAATTTCTCCACAGGGTTGAGGCACATTAGTCAGGACAGGTGGTCAGTGACATTTACTGAAGGATAAATTAGGGTCTTAGTTCTGAAAAGTAACTTAAATAGTTCCTTCTCTCAGTGGGTTCTGCCATGATGCAGAGAAATACAACAATGAGATGTATTGATTTTGAGATGGGTGTTATAGCTCACCTTAGTTGTGCAAGTTGTTGGAGTCTTGCCTCACTGCCACCCTGTTGGAGGTGGCAGTAAAGTTGATGCAGTTTGCTGTCACCAACCTGGCAGCCTGTCAGAAAAAATGGTACTTCTGGACTTCTTCATGAACATTTATAGCCAGGAGTAAGGCTAATGCAAGAAGCCATCATAAAAAGACATTACATTCTGTTAATTTATGCAAACCTTGGGCAGAAATACAGTTTTGCTTTTATGGTGTACTGGGAAGCAATAGGGCATGCCACGCTGACAGCAGATAAAATGTGGAGAAGAAATGCAGAAAGCCACCTTATCTGTATCCTGCAGAGCAAGACCACAGGAGGAGCTTGAGGAGGCTTTCTACAAGCCCACCACCAAACATGATTACTCATAAAAACATGGCAGCCTTTAACATTTTCTATAGCATTATGTGTTATTTCTTAATTATGCATTCCTTGAATTAAAAATTAGATGATCCTCTCCAGGCATGGCATTGCTAACAGCAAGCCTTCCACTTCATGTTCAGGAGCAGTCTGTGTATGTGGAGCTGTCCTGCTTGGCACAAGGCCCAAGGTATATTAACTGCACTGAGCTCCAAATACCGCCTTGCTGGTATGATTCTTGTCTTTTTTTCCCTCCAACTTTATCATTGAGGCAGTTTAAAAGTGCTTGAGTTCTGATGTAGCCTAGTGGTTTTTGATAAATTGAACAAATGGAACAACTCTCTCATCTGTTTTATTTTTACTTCACTGCTAGTCTGCTCTGCCTTCTAATTTTAGGTGATAAAGTTTGCTGTCCTTCCTGCTCAGAGCACACAATAATGTTGTCAGACAATTTGTTACATTGCAAATGCCACATGCATGCGCATGCACACACAATAAGGTGTTTCTTTCATCAAATGCCTCATCATGCACCATGTAAAAGATGAGTTTTGTGATTTTATTTGCTGCTTTAAATGTCTCAGCTATACTATTATGAACATAGAGTATCTCTTCTCATGCAGAAGATTTCCATTGGTGAAATTCTTATTCACTCCCCCCCCAAAGTCTGCATCATTTCAGCTCACCAGTAAATTACACTACACTAAAGTCATGGGCATGAGTACAATGTTTTACCTGTAGGACTCATTTTTAATTTTCTTTTTATTGTGAAAGCACTGGATTTCTACAGAGTCAGATTATTAGAAGATAATTTGAAGTTCTGAAAACGTGTAAAATTGCGTGTTGTACTCAAAGCTCAGGTATCAAACACCTTTATGTGTCCATCTTGGTGGTACTGCTTTGTCAGCAACACCGGACTGGCACTAGAGGAAGCTGTACAAGCGTTGGGTTTGGAATGACAGTTGACTTCACTGAACATAAACATCAGCATTGAAAACATTCAAGTGGCCAACACATAGACTGCTGCCTGCTCTTTTTACAATATTGAAGCTAAAAAAAAGTACAAGACAAAATGCAGGTCAATTTGGAGTCTAATTGACTGATGCAATGACTCATCAAATTTGAGTTTTTATGTACATTTTATGTATGGGGTCTGAGGGTGTTTTGGGGCCCTGGACAAGTTTCAACATGCCCTGACATTTGTGCTTTTTTCAATGTTTTTAAACATATTAATGGCTAAAGTCTGATAATCTGTAATCAGCACAAACTGGGATACAATAATATGTGAGCAGCATGTTTGTAAATGATAGTTTTTTTGAGAAAACAGTGTTTATGCATGGTTAGTGAAAAACTACAATTTTTAAGTCACTGAAATAAGACCATAAAACACAAACAGAACATTGGTTCACAAGATTTTAGAGAAATGCATCTTGTAGGCTAAAGTGTTTACTTCACAATGATGTAAAAGTCATCTTGTTCACTCATTCACAGTAAATAATACACTGATTTAAATTTTCTAAGACACTTTTTGTCCAAAAAGGCCATATGCGGGAAGGTGTGTCTCACCATGAATAGTCATGTGATTTACCTGAGAAAACAAAGACCCACATAATGAGCCTTTCAGTCAATGTGGCTGAGAGGGAATTAGTGCAATACAATGCAGATCCAAACATTCGTCATTTGAGTTGTGTTTTTTCTCTGAGGACAAAGTAAACTCTTTGTCTCTGTCCGGAACATACAAAGCACTTCTTCACCCGCATAGCGTGCCGTCATCCAAATGCACAGAATAAATTTGTAAATTCTGACAGAGACAGAGAAGACAGAGAGAGCACCCTGTCTGCTTTCTTTATTTTACAAAAGCACAATGTTTTGATGTTATTATGAGGGTATGCAATCTAGTATACAACTAGACCCTTTACAGATTTGAATGATATATTGCTCTTATCTGTACGATCAAAATTGACGGAGCAATTTAAGTTTGTTTCTGCATTATCAGGAGAAGATGGCACAAAACGCACTGGCGTATTCGTCGACCCCTGAGGGTAAAACCACTGTTACATCCCTTCAAGAGTTTGGGAGAGATCAGCATGCCCAGGTCACCAACATTTCCTGCCATTTACTTTACACAGCTTCCAACAACAGTTTCTATCCATGCAGGTGGGCAGCCCACAGGGTTAATAGATCTGTGTAATGTTTTCTGGTTTTTCTGGCCTATGATTCACGGGGCTGGCCCAGCCAACACATGCTCACTGGTGACCTCCCTTCCCAGATCTGGCTTTAAAAGGGGGTCATGGGAGTTTTCCCATCCAGGGGAGTACTGTAGGAGTACAGGGTAACAGGGCTGTTGCTGTAAGCCATTCAGTCCTTGTGTAATCGGAATGAGAGTTGTGTCCGTATTCTTGGTCAAACATGCAAGTCAAACATGTTCCCACTGGGTGTTATCCTTCTCCAGGGTTGCTGCTTGTCACTGGTCTTGTTAATTATTTTCCAAATATATTATTTCCGTATTATTTTCCATAAGGTGCAAGGAGTTTGTCCAGTTTGGGGAGTCTGAGATTTGCATCTCTGCTTTTTGCAGATGATATTGTCCTGTTTCCTTCATAAGACCATGTCCTTCAACAGGCATTGGTATGATTTGCATCTGAGTGTACAGCAGCTGGGATGAGAAGGGTGAGGGTGAGGGTAAAATAGCACGGGAGGCAGAGAGGCTGTTGCAGAGTCAGCAGTAATGTGGGCATTGTACCACACCGTTGTGTTGAAGAGGGACCTGAGCCCGAAGGCAAGACTTTCAATTTAGCAGTCAGTCTACATTCCAACCCTCACTTATGGCCATAAACCTTGGGTATTGACCTGAATGAGACTGTGATTGCAAGAAGCCAAAAAGTTTTCTTTAAAGAGTCACTGGGCTTGACCTTAGAGATGGGGTGCGGAGAAGGGGGCTCAGAATAGAACTGCCTCGAATGGGGACAATGGTCTTTCAGGCATGTGATTTGGATGCCCCCTGCAAGACTTCCATTGCTGCTTTTCCAAACTGGTCCAACTGATAGGACACGCTAGAAATGATATCTCATCTGGCTTGGGAATGACTCAGGATCCCCCAGGAAGAGCTGGAAATTGTTGCTGGGGAGATGGACATCTGGAGGTTGTCTGCCTTACTAACCCTGCTTCCACCATGGCCTAATCCCTGGTAAGCAGTGGAAAATGGATGAATGAATGGATAATGTCCCTTCAGCCTCTTTGTAATGTCCCAGAGTACATCATTATTTTGTACCTGTTACTTTAGACAAACAGCCTCTGTAAAAGAGGAATAGCAGGAATACAGGTTTACCTGTATTAGATATTTACAGTAACCAAAGCAGTGAGTCCCTTCAGCATGGAGTTTGAACAAGGCTATAAACAAACTAGCTTTACTACACATTGTTGCTCTACTTACTAATTTTGGTATAAAAACCTGCCCTACTCTACCCTCATCCCACCTCTACCACCCTACTCAATCCCAGCACAAGCACACATGCTCAGTACACCGACTCATCCAGCGGGTGCAGATGCACAGACTGATGTTCTCACTTGTTCCTGTCTCCCTGGCAGGGTGCACATTGGTATCATGCCATTCTCATGGGTGTAATGGTGTAGCATTAATCACTTCCTTTAGCTGAACTCCTGAGGATCCGCAGCTTCTTTTCCAGTGCATTTTTAATTTGACCATAAATCAATTTGCACTTTTGACAAATTCCTTTAATTACAAGACAGGTCATTACTGGTATAGGTATTCGGATGTGTTACCATGTACTGGCACGTGTATGTGTGGGTGGGTGTTTTTGTATACAGTATCTTTGTGAATCTGAGCATAGTAGTTTTTTTTTTGTGTGTAACAGGTGGGACTGTGGGTGAGAAGTGGACTAAGATAAAAAAAAAATCCTGGTGGACATATGTGGCTACACTCAGCTACACTCAGCCTTATATGGGTCAACTTGTGACTGGAGGCTGGTGTTAGATAGGAGGGCTCAGTTAAAGGTGGAGAGAATTCTGTTACAGGAAGAGAAGAGCATATGGTGGAGGCTGCAAAGGGAAGACAAGAGAGAGTGTAATGTAAAGCTGAAGTGGCAGCAAATCTTTTTATGGCAGATCACGTCACCAGTGACCAAAGAAAATGCAATGAGAATTTCTGACTAGAATTATGATCAGTTGCATGGCGTGTGGGCTGCTGGGTGATTTTTTACAATGCGATCTGCAATAATGAATACACATCATGCAGTGGATTTTCTTAATTATGTAAAAGCACATTGAAATATATGTACTCAGTTTCACAGAACTTGATTTCATGGTAATATAAAGTATTAATGAGTGATAGTAGAAGAGTTACAGTACTAGATACATTTGTGCATAAACACAACACAACACAGTGGTGCTTTCTTCCAAACCTTTTCTTTCTGTTGCAAGTGAAAATTGAGGCTTAGAGATTCAAAGTCCACATACCTCTGTTGTCCCATATACGTGGTGTTAAAGGAAAGCTGTGGTGTTTACCTTTTATTTTTGGCCCATCACATCTCTTCTCACCCTGCTGATATTTGAGAATAGTGAGCAGGAAACACAAGTGGTTGGACAATTATTAAGGTTTAAAAAAACTCTAAACTTTGAAAAATCAACATATGATGAACCAATTTACTGCTTCTGTTACTTGTGTGGACAATTTTCCTGTCCTATTAGATTATTACCATCACAATGCAGGTTTTCACTTTCTATTTTATTTCCTTACAAAGTGGTACATATCTGTTAAGCATTTAGGTAATTTGCAGTATGTCTAATCATTTGTTGAATACTTATGTTTGTTGTCCCATCAGATTAAGGATGGGAATTAATAAGATTTTATATATACAAATACCATTATTGATTCTGCTTATCATTTTGATTCGTTTTCAATTCTTCATGAGTTTTCTGTCTAAAAAACATTAGATCTACACAGGTTCTTAGCATAGATTCAGCTGTTAAATTATCTCTGATTCTGAAGACAGTATACCACAAAATTCCACCAAAATAAATACATCAAGTAAAAACAGTTAAAATCTGATCTATCATTAGTTATATCTTGTTATTATATGTAACTGAACTTACATTTCAGTTCCAGTATGCTGGTGAATGTATGTCCATTATAGACACAAGCATGAGACGATGCATGTCGCACACGCAACGATTTGGTGAAGACAGCATCAATGCTGTGTGTAGACTGTTAGTCTGTCATCATGAAAGGAGAGAATATTTGTATAGCATTTGATTTTTCTTAGTAAAATAAAGATCTGCAAACCCTGCTGCATGGTGCTATAGCTGTCATAACACAGGATATAGTCTCTGAGTAACAGACATGCTGTTCAGTGGGAAACAGTGGCATTTGTGCATTTTTTGCATTGAAAAATGTCTCAACATATTGCAGGTGCTTGGATTATTTTACAGTAAGTAACACTGCTATCATGTTTGTGAAGTGAAGCTTCGCTTTGTACCACTTATTCTTCACCATGAACCAAGTTTCCAACAGTAGAGCTGCAAACTGTCGGCATCGATAAGAGGAGTTGATAAGAAAGGATGCGTATGATTCTGATGGATTGGAGAATTTGGAACCGGTTCTAAACTAGAACCGGGTCTTGAATTCCCATCCCTACATAAGACTTGTTAAAATGATAGCTATAACTAAGAAAACTATAACTAAGTTATGATAAACTAGATATCTCCTATAAAGGTCCATAGCAACCATTTTTTCGCCACTTACTAGCAGCAGAAATATGTTGTGAAAATAAAATTGTAAGAATACGGTTATATTATTACACATCCAATAGATATAAATCATCTTCAGCAGTGGTGTAATGTTAATCCTATATTTGTTCTCGTTTGTTTTTCAGCAACTTTTGATATCTGTCTCTATAGCTGCTAGAAGCTGCATAATCTGATCATTTTAATTGAACTTTTCACATACATATTTAATGCATTGTTAATATTAAAAAAATATATGCATTAAGGCAATTTTTGTAGCCAATTTTTTTGCCAGGACAAAAACACTCCAATAACAAAAGCACTTTAGATCGTGTTTTATTTATGTGCTTTCAGTCTTTGAGTAGTTATTCGTTAACTATGAGTTAACTTTACTGATGCTACAATGCATTTGAGTTTTATACTGATATACTTGCAATATTAATTTTCATTATGCATGACCTGCAGATGGATATCTCTTTCTGTCAGCACACCTGCTGCTTGTCCACTGGCACACAAACTGGCATCAGCAGCTGTAAGAGGCTGCAATCACAGGGCATCGGGTACAGGGACAGCAGTGCCAAGACCCCATCTGCAATCACAGTGTAACTGCCAACTGTTGTCTCTTCTGTCTCTTATTTTTTCTTTCCTTTTTTTGAGTCTTTAAGAAAATCATTCTTGCTTCTCTCCTTCACCTTTGTGTCAACTCTATCTAACCCACTTAAAATGAAGAAATTCACATTTCCAATGCAAATTGAGGTACATATACTAGTTGGCCTAATAAACAACAGTCACATCACTCTTAGAATAAAAGAGATACATCACATGTTTAATTCAGTGCAGAATATTCATTAAGGTGGCGTTCATCAATTAGTAATGTTTTTAATTGCAGTTTTGAAGGAATTCAGAGAGCACGTTTTGGCAGAGAGATATGAACTGTCAAGATTAATATTACATTATTCTGACCAGAAGTTGTCGCATCTTGATTTGGATAAAACCAATGGCCTGAAATGATCAGAGACTGCAGTCAAACAGCAGTGTGCGCCATCTGGGAACCTGCTCATGAACATTCTGTAGATTTGGTGTTTAAAAGATGTTTCTTTTAAAGATACAGTGTTCCATGTACTATTTTTGTATAATTATGTAATTGTTTTTCCTCAGCTCTTTAGAAACAGTGGGTCTATAAGGTTAGGCTCTCTGCCTTAAAACCTACAGACAACACTGTCTAATAAGGACCTGACTTTATTAGATTGATTGGAAAATTGATGGTTTATACCATTGATGTATTTAATTTATATATTAATAGTGAGCTAACAACATGAGCAACAAACACTGATGGATTTTATTTTATATATGCTGTCTGTATTTCCTTTATACCTGCTGGTTTATGTTTATGATAATCAGTAGAATGTCAAGTACAGCATACCAGAAACCAGTGCCAGCCTTCTAAACACTTTTACAAATGTTCATGTTATTTGACTTCAATATATGCGCTAAAAAAGTCAATTTTGCTTCAACACCAAAAGCCAAAGTTGCACTTAGATTTGTTGATCTATGTACACCATCTGCATCAATTATGCTTCCATCATCAGTGGCACATTCATTAGCTGCTCATTAGCATGGTATGCACTAATCAGAAGTGGAGTTACTGTGACATTCCGCCGGTACTGTGACCCAGTATTCTCTTTCAAAAATTAATGCTCAGTATTTGTCTTATCCAGTTTACCAGTTTGATAGGTAGTTTTGCAGACTGGCACTGGTTCCATAAAACTTTGTGGGATTTGAGAATGCACATGATTTCTGCCCGTGTGTGTTTTTACCTTTATAAGTATTTCACGAAAAAAATGATCTGGGGTTATGGAGACAACACAAGTCCTACTAGTCTCATCTGTTTCTTGGACTGCCTGTTTACAAATTCCTGTCCTGCATGAGAATGAGTTCTTTTAAGCTAAAGGGCATGACGTGCCTCTGTACAATGAAGTGCTACTTCTTTGGTCACTGGTAACATTTTCACAGTACAACGATTTTCCACTACAAATGGAAAATGGAAGTTTTATTCACTGCTGCATTTACTTGTCATGCTGCAGTCTCCTCATTTAAGCTCTACTAGTGCTTTTATAGTGCTTAAAATTTGATTAATGTATAAACAAGAGTTTTATCTAGTCTTTAAGGCTGAGGTTTTTATGTTGTTTGGACTATACTAAAATTTTAATATTGTTTTTTAGTAGAGTAGTACTGGCCTTATCTTTGCCATGGATGATGTACTGCCCTATAAAGTTGTTAGCATGAGTGGCTGATTTAAAGGGGTGGATATCATTTTTAGATCTGCTTGGTCTACTTTTGAAGGAAAATGACCTTTTGTACTACCCTCTTTTAAACCTTAAATACAGTTCTGGTTTAGTGATGGGATAGTTTTTCACACTTGCGAGATCAATTTGGCCCAATAGCTTCACTGACTTATTATAGTATGGTTTTAAATAACTGGGATACCATATATATAGAACTTTTCTGGTGTGATAGTTTGAAAAAGCCTACCAATAAGATACGGATATATTTCCCTCAGTATGGGCACAATAAGTTAAATGATGATAAAAAGATTTTCCTTTTTTTTGCTTTTGTGCCATTTACTCTTTTTGATGTTGTATGTGAAAACAATCCAATGTTAAATGCTATGTTAAAGAAAAAAAATCATATACACTGTCACTGAATGTAACTAACTAACTAGATACAACTAAATGATCAAGACACATCTCAAGGACGGATTGAAATGCAGCAACTTGGCCTTGCCTGTTAATATAAAACACTGCTACAGTTCAAATAGGAAATTAGGAGAACCTGTTCTCTGTGATGGTTATTATTCAAATGTGAGCTTCCTGACTTCAAAAAGATTCAGGGTCCAGAGAAATGAAACGTTTTAACATAAATATTAAAACATAATGTAAATCTGTGTTTCGGTATAAAAAATGTCTTTTACCTTTTAGAGGGATGTTTTGTTTATACTGGTAGAAGATTGTCTTTGTTTCTCACATTGATCAGCTTATTAAAGTGTCATGGCTTACTGTAGTTAGTGAAAGTGTGTGTTCTGTCTCGTTGGTGTGCAGCCCTCTAGGCTCTCACAAATGGGTCTTATCTCATTCATCAAGCTAAGCACTGAAAAGAAAATTGCCTATGTCCACCTGGGGTGGGCCCCCTCCGTCTGAACCAAGTCACCTCTTAACGTATGGGCTATTCATATATAAGCAGCGGTTCCTTCACTTTCTTTTCTGCAGCTATTGAACTAAGAGTGATTTTTCTGTCTGAAGTTTTTTTGTTCCAGTAAGATGGTTTTCGCGTCACCTGGTGGTCCCAGGTTCAGGAGTGAGCGTGGGTCTGGCTGCATCTTCAGAGGTGATCTGCATTCCTGCTACGTGAGGCGCATGGGAGCAGAGCACGCCGGCTGAGCCCTTTAGCATCAGCGGCTGACCCTGGAAGAGCTAACATTAGTTTACAACAGCGTGTGGAGTGTCCCTCACCCTTGAGAAGTGCTTGCAGGCCGAGGAGCCATTCAGCATCTTTGGTCCCTCCGGTGTCCCCAGCACCAAAACTTTTCTGCCCCCTCCTGGGAGAAGAGTCAGACCCGGTATTTGAGCACACTGTCAACCGGGCATCGGCATCTGCCTCCATCCCTCACCACTTTCCGGAGGCCTACCTGCCGCACCCCTCCCCATCTGGGGAGATGGAGCAGAGGCATGATAGCAAGCATGCTAGACAAGGGATACCTCAATACATTCAGCAGCTCATTCAGATCTAATGTGATCACTCTGGAGGGATTTCTCCTCTTGCTTCTGAGTAGTTGCCGGACTCTCATCACCTTGCCCTGTGCGTGCTGGCATGCTACGTGGAGCACACAGCGGTTATTCACCACCCTGAGCAGCGCTTTGTTTCACTATAGAGTTAGTTGACTCGGCTCCACTTTTTCAGCAGAGTGGTTGTTTCACTGTGTGACACTATCACACAAGCTCACCTTGATGGGCAGAGGGAGCGGCTCTCCCCCCAGCAACACTGGTAGAGACCATGTGAGTGACGGAAGATCCGGACAGAATGGGGTAAGACCCATTAGTGATAGCCTAGGAGGCTGCACACAATTCACAGATTCTTGGGTTACAACATGTAACCAACATTTGTGTGCATGTTTATCTGCGATTGTGTTGTGGTGTATCCATGGCTGTGTTTCTTCCACTTACAGTTATATTCACAGTCATAAACGTGGATTTTGTCAGCATCTGTAGAGGACAACCATCAAACGTACCATGTATTTGTCTGTTTTGTTGTTTTTTCCTCACAAGCATCTATACCTCATTATTTTATAGCACCATCTCAGTGCTTTTCTTGTGTACTTTATTTCCATGTACTAAAAAAAATATTTTTTGTAATTATGAGCAGCAGCATTTTAGTGACAAGCTGGCTTGTGTTATTTTAGAATACCTGTTCCTTCCTGATAAGACCACAGACATGCAAACAATCCCCAAGTTTTCAGTTTTCAAAGAAGATACAGGTGTCAGTCAAGTGCCTCGTCTACTTTACTGAGCATTTCATGCTCCATCTTTAAGTAAATCCTAAAATTAACTGCCTAAAAATGTCACTAAAGGAAAGGACGACATGCTTTTGCTTTTGCAATGGAGAGCATGTATTGTCAATATCCTGTATTTATTCTTTTTTTATTATAAATGGAATTTGTTCAGCCTGAAACAGTTTTTGTATTTTCAGTTAGAAAAATGTTAAAGAAATCAGACGTTCAATTCAGGCTATTTCTTTATATCAGTAATATCATTATGTTACACTGAGATGTTAGATCACCGTTAACATGGTTTCAGTGATTTATTAAAGATTAAGCAGGTTGTCTAAAAAAGTTTGATACCACAAATAAATAAAAGTAAAAAAAACTACACTTTACACTTTACAGAGCCATCTTCATGTTTCATATTGTGGCATACCAAAATAACACCTTTTTGTAATGGGTAGCATGTGAAAATTTTTAGAATTACCACAAGCAAAAGTTTCCTTCTCTATCTTCTTCCCCTTCGTTATTTCCTCTGAATGCAACAGAGATAAAACACCTATTTCCAGTGAAATATATATTTTCTGCTATGTGCCAATATTTTGAAATATTCAAATACATTCACGGTTTAACAAAATAAGACATTCTTTTTGAAGCTTTTATCTGTAAGGCCTTTTCTGCAGAGTGCATGAAAAAGGATTTGGTCTGTTTTAGGACAACCAGACAATAACAATTAAAAACAAAAGCAGCATCTCCGCTGACTGTGTAGATGGAAAACCCAGATAAAAGGGCTAAAAAAATCATTGCAAACACCCCTTTTAGCTTTTAAGTGTACCAACAAAGGCTATACCTCAATAAGACCTTCATCCAGACATTTCAAGTGAACTGTGCACTCACTAAGTAGCTAAAGTTGACTACTGTCATAGAAGTGACAGAGTTACTGTCTGTCAAAAGTTTAGTTCTTTCCCATATGCTACTTTCCTATCTTTGGGTTTTGGCCCAGAGCCCAGCATGGCTCCTCTTGAGTGGTCAGGGAAAGTGCTGAGTAACTTGGCCAGAGCTTCAGGGGCTCAACCTGGGTGTTACTGGCTTCCTGAGAGCCCATCGATCTGCCTGAATGCTTGAATGCATTGCTGGGTGCCTTTGCGTTGCTGGATGTCGGGTTGTGTGTGAAATTACGTTTTCTTATGGAGTTGTGTGTGTGTCATTGTGTATGTGCTTGTGTGTTCCTGTTTGTGTGTGTGTGCCCGTCCGTAGCGCAGAGCTGTTTGATTGACAGGTTTATGTGTTAGTGCAGATGACGGGAAGTTTTCTGCTTTTTTTTCTGCTTTTTTTCTGCTTGGCTGTTAAATGGGTTGGCAAATATCCCCTCCTCTGCTTTGACTAGAATAAACCTTTAAAAACAGCCATGGGCAAACTATGCTACAGGTGCACCTTTAGCTTTAGCTGCTCAGGGACTATATTATTGGAGAAGCATGAAGCCCAAGCAAATATCAAAAGGTTGGACACACCTTCTTATTCAGTGTTTTTATCGTTTCCAAAATTCTATGTTCATACTGAAGCCATTAAACTTATGACAGAACAAACAAAACAAATGGAATTATGTAGTCAACAAAAACATGGTAAATAACCCAGAATATGTTTTATATTTTCGATTCTGCAAAATAGCTTCAGGTCATTGCCCTGTTGGAAAACAAATGATGATCTCACTGGAGTGTAAACCAGATGGGGTGGCATGTCACTGCAAAACGCTGTGGTAGCCATGCTGGCTAAGTGTGCCCTCAATTTTGACATGAACATTATCATCAGAAAATCACCCCCACACTGTCACATGTCACATGTGCTCCTCCATGCTTCATAGTGGGAACCACACATTCAGGAACCATCAGCCCACCCTGTTTACATCTCAAATTTGCACTCATTAGACCAAAGGATACTTTCCACTGATCTAATGCTTTTTTTTTGACCCAGGCAAGTCTCTTTTGCTTGTTGTTCTTCCAAGTTATTAGTTTCTTTGCTGCAGTTCGAGCATGAAGACCTGACTCAAGCAGTTTGTTCTGAATAGTGAATGTTGAAATGTTTCTGCCACTTGAACTCTGAGAAGCAGTTATGTGGACTGTAATCTGAGGTGCTGTAAATCAGCAGACTCTGAGGCTGATAATTGTAAAAAACATATCCTCTACAGCACATTTTTGTATTAAAGTAATGGTCGATTGTCTTTTCTTCTTAACTGTTTCATACCATAATATGGATTTGTACAGTAGCTGTAGAAGCACTAATAAGGGTATTCAGTCTGTACCCACTCTTCCTCTGCACAAAAGAACTTTTAGTGTGAAGCAAGACATGGCACATCTGTGAATCAAGACTGTGAGTCTAGGTGACTACCTCAATGAGGTGACTACCTCAATGAGACAATGTCATGACTGTGCCAAGATTGCATTAAAGTTAAATGCAGCTATCTTGGACAATTTAAAATATAAAACATACTCTGGGTTGTTTAACACTTTTTTTATACTACATAATTTCATAAGTGTTCTTTCATAGTTTGGATGTTTTCATTATTAATGTACAATGATGAGAATATAAAAATAAGAAAAAAACTGAAGGATATGGTGTATCGAAACTTTTGACTGCTAGTGTACATCGTCATACGTGTAATCTCTCCACCATCTGGCATCTCATCAAATCCTCTGCGTTCATTCATAACAGATGCACAGGCACACTCACATGAGCACTGAGGAATATACAGAGCACAGCTTTTGTTGAGCTTCTACGTCCAGGCACTTAATAAGACTGTACTCATACACTTGGTGCTCATTGTGCATCCTAAGAGGCAGCTACATATTTCAGAATCAAAGATGACATGTTCACAGAGGCTGTTTAATACAGCGCTAGGTTTTGAGTTTGGAGTTTATCATTGTGAAAATAACCCTGATGCTGAAGTTGGAGTTGAAATTTTAATCACACAAAACAGCTTGTTAATTCATAAATCAGTATACATATGACACTTTGCACCATTTTCATATACATACAGGTACAGATTATTTGTAGCTACCCAGTATGAATCCAGGTAATGTGCAAATTACCACATGCACTGTAATAATGTCAGTGGGGTGCAATAAATGAATTTGAAGATGCACAGTATAAAATACAACAGGTAGTCCCTTGGGCATTCAGAGGATTTTATTCATCTTAGTGTCATGCTGTTTTGTGTAGCTGAGCAGAAATAATACCATGTAAACTGCTTTACGCTCTGTGTGTGTAAACTTATTGCTGGTAGAGTTCACTGGATTATTTATATATTTATTTTCCTATTCCAGTTTTATCATCTGAACACTGTGCATTGTTCCCTCAAGCAAAGTCTGCAGCATTGCAGATGTGGGGAAAGTGTGCATAAAAGGCAATCCACAAGGCAGCCCTCAAGCATTTTCATAGCAGGACAGTCCTGAACCATTGTGGACTTTTGCCAAAGCTTGATAAGGCCTGGCAACGTGGACTTGTGACTGGGATATTGACATGTATCATTAATTCTCATGACTAAACATGGATCAGTCTTAAACTTAAACTTTGCATACAGTGAATATAGTTTGTAAATGTAAGCACCAACCAAGCTCAATATTGGATTCAGGGATGGGGGGCTTTCAGAGGTCAGCATGTAGAAGCAGCAGAAAGACGATGAAATATTTATAGCTCCTGCACATTTAGAAGTCAAGAGAACAGCAGTAGTCGACAAGTGGTCACTGACAGGCTTGATATTACCACGTTGCTCCTGTACTATCACTTTGTCAGGCTGATGCAGAGTTTTGACTTCTGGAGTTTATTTTGGAATTTTATTTAAAATTATTATATTACTGATGATTTTTACACACTGTGACAAATGACACACCATATTGGCATATTACACAACAGCCACTTGGGACATTTGTTAACTCTTGGTAGCCAGATTAATCAGGAGATATGTTCAGATTCCAATCACAGTTTCATGTCCCTCGGTAGCTGGTTTCTGGTACATTACTGGTCTAGTAGTCAGTTTTGGCTGAGAAGACAGTCAGTCTGTATAGCAGTCTGGTAGTGTAGCTAGAGGTCATTTCTCTAATTTGCCAATATACCAATTAAGCGCCTGCTGCACTCAATATTATCTTTTAATATCTGGCTCATTAATGATGCTCTTATGTAGAGTTTTACAGCTCCTAAATAGGTCTGAAACTGATTGACCATTTGATGTGTCTTTATGACAATAGCGATGATTCTGTGCATCTCCTTTCTGCCAGGCTCTCTTACTATTAGTCCTGGCATCTGTCCCTGCCCCAGCCCTCTTTTGATGAAATGCTTTGCCCTGCTACTGAGAAACAAACACAGGCTGATTGAAGTTTGTTATGGTGCTAGAATAAACCTCTTTTACACCCTTCAGATCTGTTGCTGTGGTTAAACTTGTCATGTTAAGCTTCGGGGGATCACAGTAATGTAGATGCACTGATATATTTTCATGTATGTTTTCACATAAAAACGAGGTGAGGAGAGCAATGATGGGTTTTGAAATAGGAATTTTAATGCATTCATATTTAAGCAGGTGCAGCCTTGAAACAGGCAACTTCAAAGAGCAAGCCTGTAGGTCTAAACATTTCCAGCTTGTGTGGAGGCAGTGGTATGTTGACTGTTGCTGTCAGCATTGTGTATGCATATTATTTAGTATGAAAAACCTTGAACGGTATGTTTTCACTAATGGGCTGACTAGCTCACTGATGGGATGCATGAATTAATTAATTAAGTTTAAGTGAACATTGTTTGCTTATGTTTACCTTCCTGCTCCCATCACACCAGTCGCTGAGAGACACCGACACTCACTCTCACTCTCTTAGATCATGAACCCGAACTGAATCAATACTTAAAACTAAGATATTTAAAATAGATGCTTTTCCTGTCAAAAATTTGAAACGTGCAGTCGCCTGTCATTATCTGGCTCAGACCTCTTTATGAAGTGTTTCTCATAATAATGACTGTCTGATTGTGTGGGTTTTGTCTTCTGTTTGAGTTGGCGACTGCGAGTGAGTTATGGGGAGGAGTGGCTACAGTGTCTGTGGCTACATAATTAACCCTCAAGGGTGTTTTTGGGCCCTGGACAAGTTTTGACATGCCCTGACATTTGTGCTTTTTTCAGTTGCTTTTAAAGATATTAATGGCTAAAGTCTGATAACACTGTAATCAGCACAAACTGGGCTACAATAATATGTGAGCAGCATGTTTATACATGATTGTGTTTTTGGGAAAACAGTGTTTATGTATCGTTAGTGGAAAAATTAAATTTTTAAGTCACCTGATGAGACCATAAAACACAAACAGAACATTGGTTCACAAGACTTTTGAGAACTGGTTTAAAATGATGTGAAAATCTTCTTGTTCACTCATTCACAGAAAACAATACACTGATTTCAATTTTATAAGACACTTTTTGTTTAGAAAGGGCATATGCAGGAAGGTGTGTCTCACCATATGATTCACCTGAGAAGACAAAGACCTGCATAATGAGCTGCATAATGAGCTGCATAATGAGCCTTTCAGTCAGGAATGTGGCTCATCAGGAATTATATCTAAGTCGCGTTACTCCTCTGAGGACAAAGTAAACTCTTCATATGTTGTCCAGAACCATTTGAAATGCTGCTTCACCCGCGTAACGAGCCATCATCCAAACACACAGAAAAACGTGAGTAAATTCTGTGATGAAGTTTGACGTTTTATACCATTTCTCGGGGGCATATGCATAATTACCTGGCTCACCTCAGATTATTTCCATATGAACAGTGCGCTCAGTGTGAGGTGGGATCACATTAGCTGAGACAGGAGAAACTGTACCGCTCCTTATTTTCATATCCATTACATAAAAAGAGATGATTTCTTTTCAACTTGAATTGTTTCATTTAAATGAAGACATTTCAAGCTTTCTATGCATATATTTCTCATGTCTTTGAGGCAAGTATTCACTGAGATTCAGGTTGTTTTATTTACGTGCCTGCGAAGTAAGGTGAGAGAGAAGCCAGAGAGTGCACCCTGTCTGTTTTCTTTATTTTAGAAAAGCACAACATTTTGTTGTTATTATGAGTGTATACAAATAAACGTAGACCCTTTCCAGGTTCAAATGGTATATTGCTTTTATCTGTACGATCAAAACTGACGGAGTAATTTAAGTTATTTTCGGTGTTATCAGGAGAAGATGCATCAAAATGTGCAGACCTGTTCGTCGACCTCAGAGAGTTAAGTAGAATTTTGTTATAGTCCTCTCTCTATGAATTACACTGTGGTAATTTCATGCTGCATGCTGTTAAATAGCAGGAACTCTCATGACTACAAATGTAAAGAAATTACCCACACCAATTTAGCATGTCCTGGCATGACCAGTGAAGCCACAGCATTTGGAGCAAGGCTGCAATTGTAATGCAGCTGCAAATCCACCTGTTCTTCAAACACAATCATCAGTGACTGCTGCCCACAAAGGTGACATTTTTCTGAAAAAGTTAGACAGTCTAGTTTATGTGCCCTCAGTGTATTTTGAACTTTTGCCATGCCAACAGTATGACTCTTGGGACAACAGTGTCAGCCAATGATGACTTTGGTCCAGACTGAAAAATCTTTTTTGGATTTATGTCACTGTTTTGCGTGGAGGGGAGGGTGCTGAGGGGCGGGGCTAAGCAACATGGTAACGAGATGTTCTGCATATAATTTGCATATCAAGGAACAAACAGCACGGCTGGAACTCGACAAAGATTCTTCTTCTTCTTGTTTCAAGAAAATGAATGAAATCTTCATGTGTCTCTTTAAAACACATGAACCTACTGTTTAAGAAAATCATGGGAGCAGCCTAACGTAATATTTTTTGTACTGATCCTGGGACAAAGTGGTCCAGCAGAATCATTGTTATCCTGTAAAATGAAGAACTATAGCTTGTTTTCTGTGTATAAAGCATTATATCTTCAAACTCAGAAAAAAGAACTGAGACAAGGTTTACACAAAAGACCATTTTAATAAAATTGTCTTGCAAGTTCAAATCACCACCTAAGAGGTTTAATAAATTCCCAAATCAATCAACCAAGAGGAGAGTTTATACACCATCCAATATTTAATTAAGAATATGTTTGGTCGTATATTTTGACTGGATATAAATTTTAAGTCAGCTCTTCTGCTGATATTTTTAAGATGAAATAACAAGTTATATTCTACAATCTGTCATTTTAAAATGCGACTTCAATAAAATAGTGAAAATTGTATGTGTGTCTGTGTTGCCTGGTGGCAGTGTCCTGGCCTGGTGAGGTTGATGGGCTGTAACTCAGAGTGATCTCATCACCCTGAGCCTCGTGGCAGAGCACTGAAGTGGCCCACATTGTTTCATCATAATTATGCTCTTTTGCCTTTGCCCACTCTCTCATTTATTGCTGATTAACAGACAAACAAATGGAGAAACAGACCACAGACAAAACAGCACAGAATGAAGTATCCCAAGGATGTTGACTATGACAACAAGGGTGCTCACAAATCAAAGTAGCAATCCAGATCATGAGATCACAACCAGCACAGCCACTGTATTTAGTACAACACTAAACAAAACCCCATAATGCACGCGATGAAAGATTCTGATTTTGATTTGAATGAGACTGCTGTGGTTGTAGATGGCTTTGCCTGTGCAGTTTGTAGAATGACTTCAACGCTGCAAAGCACTTTGAATTACTCTGTGTATGAATTGTGCTATATAAATAAACTTGCCTTGCTTTGCCTTGCTGCTGCTAAGCTGTTAGTGACTGATCTATTTTCTAAGTGCCAGCTTATCATAATCAGCTGTTGCATGTTTCTAAGCTGTGATTCAACCCAATCTCTCAAGTTCAAGTAAATAATTTCAAGTAAAGAATGTCAGTGCTGCAGAGTATAACTTTGATTTGACAGTTTGCATTTTTGTAGCTCAAAAAAAAAAAAAACATTAACAATAGGAATATTTTTCTGAGGGCATAAGTTGACAGTGACATTTTACCGCCATGTTATTTGTAAGAACATTGAAGCAGCACATCATGCGTTGTAATTAGCTAGCTGTTTTCTGTTAGCTGAAATGAATTGCATACTGTGACAGGGAACAACTCAATAAAACAATGAGTGTCAAACACAAATAGGAGACTGTGGTTCCAAAGTAAATACTGTAGGCGAACAACATTTTCTCTCATCAAAAGTTAAATATGCATATTTATATACTTGAAACTTTTCGTTTAAGGATTTGTAAAACTGACATTTTCTTTTGAATGGACAGTACTATTATGGACAATTTTAGAAAGTGGTTGTTCTACAGCTATTTTTAAAGAAACAGAGTAATTGTCCAAAAGGGGGCTGTATGGTTAAGAATAGCACAAAAGTCCATCTGGTTCTGATGCAGCCTGCCTTACGTATACTGAGCTACAGTGATTACTGTTTGGAATTGGTGGATCAACCCATGTACATCGAGGGTCACTGTTCTGCTTGTCTTCCAGCTATCACTGTCCTACCCGTTGGCAGTCACATTGTGCCATGAGGTTTATATACAAAATCCAGCCAGCATTACATTCATAAAAAAATATATATATTTTGGCCTAGTGTTTGCTGTAGTGTTCGGTGCCTTCACAGAGATGTATATGTTAGGTAAGTTTAGGTCACAGAGGTTTGCAGTTTTGTTGATACCACTACCGGGCAAATTTCAACAAAACTTGGTTGATCCAACATCCTCTGAGAAAGTTTTTTTATTTTGTTTTAAAGTTTGAAAGTTTGAAAGATTTAAGCATGGTATATCAACAAATAACATTCAGTCAGAGTATATAAAATGAAATTCTGCTACACATTTTCCTCTTCAAGGAGCTTAATGTTATTGCCTATTTTTTCATCGTCATCACCGTAGTTTCACAGAAGCAGTGATTTGTTTACACTGTCACTAGGGTGAAATTGAGCATGATTTCAGCTCTGGTCCTGTGTCATGAATCATGCTTTTCTTTAATATTGCACATCTGTATGCCAAAATCAAACAGACAGGTCGCTCCAAATGTGAATTCAGCCACTTGGACAGCTTGAGCTTGTGGAAGGGGAAAGTATGGTTTGGATGAATGAACGGTATGGTAGGGTCATGTATAGAAACATTTAACCTCTTGTGGAAAGTAACATAGTACATTTACTCATGTTCTGTATTTAAGTACAGTTTTGATGTATTTGTATTTGAATATTTCCATTTTCAGCTGCAGGGTGTCGTATGCTTTTGCGTCACTACATTTCAGAGGAAAATTTGGATGGATGGGCTGACTTTAACACAACTGTTAAATGTTAGTTTTCACAGACCACCTTTCAACTGATGGCATTGCTTGGAGTGGCAGTAAAGGTGGAGGTAGGGGGTCTTAATTCTGCCATCAGGGCCCCCTAGTTGCAAAATGCTTTAAACCGTTATCTTCGTAGATGAAAAGCCCAAGCCTTGTTACCACTGACTCCTAATAATAGGTCTTACACAATACGCAGTGATAGGAAACCCTGGGGAAAAATGCAATTCAGGGTGTAAATACATTTTCAAAAGAAGCTCCATCTCTAATGCCAGGTGATTATTTGAGAATGGCGCTCTCTTGAGCCTTTTTTTTATAAGGCTGCACACACACTGTCTGGTTAGACACGGCAGCTATCAGCTCAAACACACCACCTTTGAGATTACTCCTCTGATTCCCATCTCTCCCATCATGGAGACTTGACATTTAGTTACAAGACTGAAAAACGTCTTCAGAACACCTCAAAGGAAAACTTTAGTACCTGACAGAAAAGGAAAAAATCCAATTTATGTGGCTGACAAAAAGAGTGGAGCCGACATAAATATGCTTGGATAACGTTGGATGTCAAAATATCTTTCTTCATCATCGAGAGACAGAAAATCAAGATTGCAGTTTTGTATGTAGTATTTATTTTTCATTATTCTGGTGGCCTTGTTAGAATATTTTTACAATGATTGATCTTTAGGAGGTAGCTGACATGGTTGAGTGTAAAGCCTTTAGTCCTTAAAAAGTTATATAACTTCATGGCTGGATCTGATGGTAAACCACAGTTTCGAGTAATTTTGTTCATTCAATCAGGTGTTTAAAATTAGTTTACAGTTATACAATTTCTAAAGCTTAAATGAGAACTTTGAAGCTGTGTTTTGGGAGAAGAGCTGATAGAATAGATGACCGAGTCCAAAGTAAACCGTTGTGCTTGGTGACAAAGTTTCTGGAACATTTGCCACTCACAAGCTCCATAGGAGGTTTGTTTCTGAAAAGGACTTGAATGTCAGACTTGAAGAAGTTGGCCCCCACCCTTCTTCTCCTCTTGTGTCATCAGTGAGGGATTTTGTGACCCTAATCCATGTTGTGCATAGATATTTCAACCCTTAGCCAGCACTCTGAAGATAGACAGTGGGTGCATGGTGGGGCTGGTGGTGAGCAGGCTAAGTTGTGCTCTGTCATTGTTGCCTCACTTCAAAGCTGCCAGCTCACCACGCTTTCCTCTGAAATCCCCCAAAACCTGACAACATTAGAATACCATCAAACACTGCCTTTGAAATACCACTGACACTATTTGGTGCTTCAATTTGCAGGCTCTAAAGAGCGCGCCCATGTTATTGAAATAAATCTGAGGCTTGTAATGGGAATGGAAATGAACACATCTTTCATGCTTTGGCTTAGAAGTGAAAGTTGAATATTGAGATGGCGCCTTGTTTCCCTCGAGAGTAGGTTGTTGACTTTATAGCTCTCCCTCCGTGTCCATTGTAGCCTTGCCGTCTTTTTTCATTTTTTCCCCTTCTTTTCGTTCCTCACTCCGGCATTCTCTTCTTCATCTAGATGGCAGAAAACAAGTCCAGAGGGGAGATTTTAAAATGTCTGCAGCAAGAGTGATAGAAGAAGCCAGACTAAACAGTCACAAAGGTTAAGTGTATTAAATCAGTTCTTTGATAGACCTCAGCCTATTGATTTTTCTTACTTTTTCTTATTTATTTTTAGTGGATTGATGGTTTAAGCCAGCCTGTTTCTACAAGGCAAAATGGTTGGGAGTCGAGGAAACATGTAGTAGGTAGTAGACTAGGTTGTTTTGAATCCCAATGAAATCGTACTTGCTTTTATTGAGAAAATGTCTGTCAGCAATGGAACAATATGTGTTAATTACAACAGTGACTGACCATAGAACTAAACAGCCCATACCCTACTGTGTAGTAATCTGTAACTCACTTTTTTAATAATAAAGTCCATTGAAAATTATCTTTTCGCCATTATTTCATGAGAAACTACTGGGTTTCATGGTACATGGTGCGCAAGTGCTGTAGATTTCCACTGAAACCCAGAACAGGGTAAAGATATTTACTTTGCTGAGAAATTGGAGCTGTGCAGCTCTTCATCTGGTGGCTCACTTTGACTGTTCTCACCCTGAAATATGGAAAACCCAGTCTATCATAGATGCCACATGTGATAATGTTTTGTTTTCATGATGCAGTATTGAGTGATCTGTGCCATTGCTAAACTCAGAAACAATTAGGCTTCCTTTTCTATGGCTGATTTGCATTAGTGTTCGCGTCAGTAGTAACTCACAAAAAAGCTCTCATAATGCGGTAATATGGAAAATGCATGGCAGCATGGTGGCTGAGTGGTTAGCACTGTTGATTCACAGCAAGAAGGTCCTGGGTTCGCAACCCGACCTTTCTGTGTGGAGTTTGCATGTTCTCCCTGTGCTTGTGTGGGTTTTCTCCAGGTACTCTGGTTTCCTCCCACAGTCCAAAAACATGTATGTCAGGTTGATTGGTGACTCTAAATTGCCCATAGGAGTGAGTGTGAGTGTGTGAGGTTGTTTGTCTCTATGTGGCCCTGTGATGGACTGGTGACCTGTCCAGGGTGTACCCCTGCCTTTCACCCAAAGAGAGCTGGGATAGGCTCCAGCAGATCCCTGTGACCCTTAGGAATAAGCAGGTATAGAAAATGGATGGATGGATAGATGGAAAAATGCAGAATGTAAATGACTAATGTTGATCATAAATATCGAGAAGTTGGATTTAAAAAAATCAATTATGATATTAAATTACAAAACAATATACAACATAGCTGAGATCTATAATTGTGTTTTTTTATGTTTTGTTTTTGTTAGGTTTTATTTTTATGTTTTGTTTTTACAAATAGGTCTATCATATTGTGTTTAGCTCCACCTTTTTTATTTGAACCTCCATTTTTACAGCAATACCATAATTCAAACTGAATCTAGTGCTAATTGGTTTGTACATATAGACTTGTATGCCAACTAATAAAATATATTGTATCTTTAAAAGAGTGAGTTTTCAGCTGCTCAACATCAAGGCAGTTACGATACATTGATTTCAACTTTTAATGAGCTGGTTCAGCAGAGAAAGCTCAGAGCCTTGTCACTGTAGATGGGAGCTGTGCTTTATCTTCAGAATGGTCCCTCTCTGATCCACGAGCTGCTCTGAGAAACTTGATAAATAGAGGCTCAAATCTGAACCCTTTTTTTTCCCTCAGAAAGATGGCCTCTCAGTCCCCAATGTGAACAGAACACAGAAAAGTAGAGACTTCCAGATCTTAGGCCAAGGATTTCCTCTGCTGGCCATGAGCCACAAGAGAGTTTTCTGTTATGTTAAGCTGAAAGCATCACATCCATAATTGATGAATTATGTAGGACATTGTCTTGACAGCCTAGCATCTTGTCCTTGTCCTAGAGGAAAGGAGAAACATAATCTTTCTCATCTAGATTTACCATAAAATAACCAGTAATTAGAATTGATAAAAGACAGCATGAAAGTTCAGTCACACATAGCAGCATTAATCATGAGAGCCCTATGGAATATCCTATTTATTCATGCATCTATCCATCATCTATACCTGCTTATTCCCTAACTAGGGTCACAGGGATCTGCTGGAGCCTATCCCAGCTCTCTTTGGGTGAAAAGCAGGGGTACACCCTGGACAGGTCACCAGTCCATCACAGGGCCACATAGAGACAAACAACCTCACACACTCACACTCACTCCTATGGGCAATTTAGAGTCACCAATCAACCTGACATACATGTTTTTGGACTGTGGGAGGAAACCAGAGTACCTGGAGAAAACCCACATAAGTGCAGGGCAAACATGCAAACTCTGTACAGAAAGTCCCCTGCTTGAACCAGGAATCGTCTTGCTGTGAGGCAACACTGCTAATATCCTATTTATCATTTTTTGCAAGTTTCCAATTGCAGGCAATTCCTGGTCTGAAATAAAATTTGCTAAATGAAATAATGCAGACATATACAGGCCACCATATGTTCTAGACATATGTCTTAGACGGGCTCAGAATGTTCCTGTCAGACCCATGCTGAGAGTTGTGCATTAGTATGTGATTCCTGTTATACCTGCTTTAGTAATCAATACCACATGTACATGCTGTATCCTTGCATGCAGACTTCCTCTGACCCTCCCAGCATGATTCATAATAGTAGGAAGCATCTTGGGAGGCCGAGGTAAAGCGGAGGTGAAGGATGAGGGAGGGGAGGACTGTCAGGGCTGAGGTTGGGGGATGACAGGGGGATCATGTCACGGCAGAGAGGGGAGTGTGTGAGAGAGATAAAGAGAGAATGAACATGATCAGAAGGGATAAAAGCTGGTACAGTCCTTGGTGATATCTGCCTCAGTCAGAGTCGACACGCTCACATGTGCACATCACATGCACATAACTCAAGGATGACACTTTTCTATTCACTTAAATTTGTTCTTCTATGCCAGCCCTGCAGCTGGTTTCTACTTCTTTCTCTGCGGTAATAGCAACAATCCTGCAAAAGCAAGTAAAACACAAGGCTGCAATCTTTAGCATGTTCTACAGTGGGCCAAAAATACAGCAGGATTGTGTGAAGAAATCGCTGACAGAGCCCTTCAAAAGTTGTGCTCTTTCTTTGCTGTATCTGTTTATCTTCAGGGCATCTGTTTACATCTGAGAAATGCTTGTTTTTGTGGATTGTTTGGCAGTCCCTTGAGTTATTTTCTGTACAGAGCAGTGTATATCTCACTGACTATGCTTTATATGGCAATTTTTTCTTTCCTTTTTTAATTTGTTTGGACCAAAGGCATAACATCTCCCTATTCTGCGTGTTTCTTCCAGTCGAGTTTGATGACTGTGCAGGGAATGAAGACGTGACGTTTGAGGTGTCAGACCCCAGCTTCCATGTGGATGAGGTTCTAAATCTGGTTCCTCTTCAAGACATCCTGTACACTGGGCCACGCCTGTTCATTCATGGGGTCAGTGCACATGCAGACGACGCAGCACAGGTGGATTTCACTGGACTGTCGGTTCAGTCTCCGCACACTCTCAGGGTGAGTAGTGATCACTGCATGTGTGGTTTTGGGTTTTATCTGTTTCCTAATTTACACATTGATAAGGTTATGCTTCATTAAAGACTGAAAAGGTTAGAGTAATGTACTGTAAGAGGACATAATATGCTGTAACAGTGATTAAATGACAATGTCCCTGGGTGACTAAGAGAATCTTTCTTGCACAAGTTAAGATCACAAGGTGGGTACCCTTCTCACGTGTGTCCTACACTTATAAAGCTATTTCCAGTATCTTGGTAGCTTAGCACAAATACTGTAAATGGGGAAACAGCTAATCAGAGATAACACAATCTAGCTACAGTACCAGGACCTCTAAAGCTCACTAATTCATATGTTACATCTTGTCTGTTGGATCTGTAAAGAAACACAATTATAAACAGGAGGTTGTAGCATTAGGAGGAAGAGTGTCTTCATTACACCAGTGCTTCATTTGTGACTTTTACATGTGCTGGTAGGTGCATTTTGTTACCCTGAGCACAATTAGACTAGCTGTTTGTCGTTTTTAGTTTTTGCAATATGCTAAGCTAACTTTCTGTTCATAGAGGAGCCATTTTCCCTAGTGGAGAATAATAATGAGGAACGTAAGCAGACCTTTCAGTTCACTGTGAATAATTCTGTGTAGATGTTATGATATCAAAACTTTCAGTCACATAGTGGTTAATTATGTTAATATTGGCTAGGGCTTGGGAGCCTTGTTAAATAGTTATAATTAAGCTGTATGGAAGTTACTAGGGGTGGCAGGGTGAGGTGGTGGTGGACACTGGGTTCGAGTCCCGCATCAACCCGCAGCCTTTCTGTGTGGAGTTTGCATGTTCTACTTGTGCTTGTATGGGTTTTCTCCAGGTACTCCAGTTTCCTCCCACAGTCCAAAAACATGTATGTCAGGTTGATTGGTGACTCTAAATTGTCCATAGGAGTGAGTGTGAGCGCTTGTCTGTCTGTCTGTCTGTACCTTATTGTCAGCTGGGTTTGGCTCTGGTGCCCCCCACGACCCTGGATATCCAGAATAAGAAGAAGAAGAGGAGTACTTTATTAATCCACAAGGGGAAATTCGGTTGTTACAGCAGTTATTCTAATTAATAATACTAAATAAAGTAATAAAGTAATTATTTATTTTGGGGGGTTTGTGTGTGTGTGTGTGTGTGTGAGCGTGTGAGCGTATGTGTGCATTTATGTGTGTGTATGTGGTGTGTGTGTGTGTGTGTGTGTGTGTGTGTGTGTGTGTGAGAGTTACTGTTTATATTGTGGAATTATAGAGTCTTATGGCTGTGGACACAAAAGACTTCCTGAATGAACTTCCCATTCGCCACAGTTCCTCATGAAGTGGGTGGGCAGGATTGTCCAGTATGAAGTTGATTTTGTCTAGCATCTTCCTCTCTGCCACAGCCTCCAGACTGTCCAGTTCCAGTCTAACAACAGTTTTTTTCCTTCCTGATCAACTTGTTTAGTCTGTTGGCCTCACCAGCCTTGATGCCACCTCCCCTGCACACAACTGCAAAGAACAGTGCACTCGCTACTACAGACTGATAGAACATCTTCAGTAGCATGTTGCACATGCCAAAGGAACAGCGTCTCCTGAGGAAGAACAGTCTGCTCTGTACTTTCTTGAAGAGTGCAACAGTCCAGTTTGTTGTTAATGTGGACTCCAAGGTATTTGTAGGAGTCCACAATCTCCACTTACTCTCCAAGGATGGAGACAGGGACTGGGGTCTTCCTGCTCCTCTTAAAGTCCACCACCAGTTCTCTGGTCTTCTTGATATTGAGCTTTAGACAGTTGTTGTTACACCAATCAACAAAGCTTTTTATCAAGTGTATGTATTCCTCACCGTTATCATTATTGATGCATCCAACAACTGAAGAATCCTCAAAGAACTTCTGGAGGTGACTGAGTTGTAGCGGAAGTCTGAGGTGTCCCACTATCTTCCACTCCTATGTGTTCCTGATATGCAAACTGCAGGGGGTCCAGAAATTCAGACACTTGAGATCTCAGATGTTGCAGGACCGGTCTCTCAAACACTTTCATGACATGTGATGTTAGCGCTACTGGTCTGAAGTCACTAAGGGTACTGGGACGGCCTCTTTTTGGTATTGGGACAATACAGGAAGTTTTCCATAACTTAGGCACCTTTTTGAGCCTCAGAGAGAGGTTGAAGAGTTGCTGAAAAACCTCTGCAAGCTGTCCAGCACACACCTTAAGTACTCTGGACTGATCTCATCTGATCCTTTTGCTTTGTTGGTCTTTAGTTTGGATAGTTCCTTTTTCAACTGTTCTGTGGCAAACGCTGGGCCTGTGTGTTGTGTTGATGAGGAGTCAGATGGTGAGGGCAGGGGAGGAGGTATACTTCAATGTTTTATGGCTGCTAATCGAAAAGATGGCATCAGTGGGCAATGGGGAGGCAGCATTGGCAGAGATGCTGGGTGGAGGGATGTAAAGAGACCCCAAGGCATCAGCTAAGGTGGTGGAGGGAGGAGGGATGGGTCAGAGTAAGAAACATAGGTGGTGTTAATCTGTTAAAGAACAGATTAAGTTCCTTAGCAAGTTTTGAGTCTCCTTCCACAGCAGTGTGTGACTTCTTATAGCCAGTCATTATTTTCATCCCATTCCACACCTCTTTGATATTGTTCTGTCTCAACTTTTGCTCTGTTCTGTCTCTATAGCGCTGCTTTGCCTCCCTCAGCTTCCGCTTGAGTTCCTTCTGCACAGCCCGGACTTCCTCCTTGTCTCTTGCCGTGAATGCCCTCTTCTTCTTGTTGAGGGAACCTTTAATGTCCTCATTTATCCATGGCTTATTATTGGGGAAACAGCAAACTTTTTTGGATGGAACAACATTGTCCTCACAGAAGCGGATGTAATCTGTGATACAATGAGAGATGCCTTCGATGTCCTTACCATGAGCGTCCATGAAAAGGTCCCAGTTTGTAACCATGAAAAGGTCCCAGTTTGTAACCCTGAAGCACTCCTGCAGGGCCTCCTCACCATCCTTTGACCAAACATTCACATACCTCTTGGTAGCAGATTGTTGTCTTACTACGGGCTTGTATGTTGGTACTAGATATATTAAGTTGCGGTCTGATCCACCAAGTGGGGGGAGGGCTAAAGAGCTGTATGCCACCTTCACATTGGCATAAAGGAGATCAAGAGTCTTATTTTCTCATGTTGCACAGTCCACATACTGTTTGAAGTTCCTGAAATACTGACATGGTTAAAATCCCCATTAACTACTGTAAGGGCACTGGGGTGTTTTGTCTGGAGACCAGCGACAACTGTGTGGATGATGTAACTGAAAAAAGCACAAATGTCAGGACATGTCAAAACTTGTCCAGGGCCCCAAAACACCTTCAGACCCCAGAGGGTTAAATCTCCTACGTTTTTCTCGATGCTTCACTCCTACTCTGCAGCCCCTCCTACGCCTTCTCAGGTCTTGGGGGATTTCAGGTTTTATACCAAGAAGCAGACTTGTTCTCTTGAGAGCTAACAGTTGCTCCCTTGTATAGATGCCGTTGCCACAGAAACATATATTTTCTGATGCAATTTCCATAATCTCCATATGTCTCTCCACAGGAATTAGAAGATCCCAACTCATCCACTTTCATCCTTTATCAGAGAGAAAACATAGATCTTGACTTGACTAGGATTAACAGATGATAATTCAGTAAAAATTGTCAAAAACTTGCAAAAAACAAAAAACAGAGGAGCTGCTGTAACTGGCTGCCACCTAACAGGCGCCATTCTAGGAATGTGGTAGGTAATGGACAGATGGATGGACGTTACTTGTCCATTATTTTTGATCAGACATTTATTCACCTTCTGACTGTTAATTAATGAGAGGCAGTCACATTATATCTTTTGCCAATTCATTCATATTCTTTGGGCAGTATTTTTTGTTCATTATATAATGATTGTTGTTCTCTAGTCTTTATAACACACACACACACACACACACACACACACACACTCACACACACACACAGCCTTAGCTTCATATCCCTGCATCCCTCTGTGGCAGAAAGATGAAAGTCTGAAAATCTGTAAGCAATTTGTACCCATGTACCTGACTCCTTAAGCCTTCAGCAAAGTTTCATAAACCCCTGTGCCTTTACACAATACCCCATATTGGTGGAAAACTCACAGGACAGCTAAATCCTCTTGTACAGGAATCTTGTTATCTTCAATCTTCTTATCAAAGTCTTGGAAACAAAATTAATAGGTTGTCAAAACATAAACGAGGAGACAAGATAGAGAATTTTGCATGGGAAGTTTGTTTGCGACAAACAAATACACTGGTTTCATTCACAAAACTTTCAGACAGAGATGTAGAATGCAAATCAGAAACATTAAAAATCAAATATTCTGAGACAGATGTTGTCAATCACATTCATGCATATGTTGATGAATTCTAATTACTCATAAATGTGAGGCACGTTGATGTGACCTTAATTATTGTCAGTTAACATAATTACACCACCTAAGAGATGAAATATTAGTCAACACCTGCATCCATGATCTCTGAAACCAAAAGGACATTTAAAGAAAGCAAAAAATAAATGAAGTGTTTGTGAACCCTCTGTGCTATTTAAACAAAAATATCTTTTTATTTTACAAGCAGCAGCAGTTATAGCCTTAGTAAACGATACATGTGGAGGGAGTGTGGAGGGAATACAGAGAAGATTGATGTTACATCCACCAAGAGAACCATATAAGAAGGAACTTGTGAAAGCCGCTGGAGGATGCCAGGAGAACAGCTGTTGCTGTGCTCTGCCAAACCTATGAGCATATCGTTGCCATCACCATAGATGTCAGTTTCTAGCACTTCTGCAGATGGCACAACAACTGAGCCCAGCACTAAATCTGTCTGCAGGCCAATGGACTTAATGCTTGCTGATAGACAGTCTAGATTATAAATTACTGACAGTGTTTAGCTCTTGTAAAGGCGCTAAACACTTTGAAATGTCCCAGTGAAAGTGAAAGCCTGTCGGCTGTGGGTTTCACATATGCTTTATGCATGTTCGGAGTCTGATGTAAACCTTCGTGGAATATAATAATACATTCGCACCACTTAAACTTTGATGTATACCCAAATTAGCATCGGTTTACCTTTACTAACATTTTGACTATTCATGTGTAAGGTCATATGAAGGGAACTAGGGAAGGGAAACACTGTTCTCCATCTCTAATGTTTTAGAACCAAAAATTACTCTGGCTAGTTCCAATTATATGGGGAATGTGGCTTGTAAGCCTACACCCCAATGCTGAGCTTTGTTTCTCTGCAAATCTGTCCTTTTGTTTGTGTAATCTACAGAAATTTGTTTCTGTAGCCAGCAGATTGACTGCTTTGCAAAAACCTGTGCACCTGAATAAACACCATTGTCCTTCATTCTATTCCTCTATATACCTCAGTTCCCCTTCTGTTTAGTGAAAATACACTGAATTGATTAGGAAAAGCTTCCAGGGACTGCAGGTAATGTTGGAGTTCCGCTCTCCCTCAGACATCATCTGTCTTCCTGCTGCAGTGCCAGTGACCTGCTGCTACCATTCCTCGAGCCCCAAGCTTAATGAATGCCTCCATCCGTTTTTAGCATGATGTTGCTTTCATTTGTTTGTGACTCTCGCCATCATTTATTTGGTTAGATTGTCCATGGGTGTTACCTTGGCAAGTCATTGAGTATATAAGTGAATTAGTCTTTGGCAAGTTATGTGTGTGGAAATGAAGTTTCTAGTGATTAATGTGACTACATGCTCTGTTTTCTGTGTGACTTGGGTTTGTATACTGTATACCTACATGTGTTTGCTGTTTTCTTGAGACAGTTTTTTGGGCCTGTTCCACATGTTTTTTTCATTTTGTTAATGCACTTAACTTAGGAGAATATATGTTCCATTTTCATTTTTCAATATAATTAGAAATAATGCTTAACATTTGAAATGTAGTCACTTCTAGAAGCAAATTAACAAAGTTTTTGGTCTTATTTTTTGTAGCTGTAGCTGTCATTTATATGTAACATTGTATTGACTGGGATGATGGCTGAGATTTGAGATCATGGTGACATTTCTATCATATCCTAATTAATAAACTATATTTTATCCATTTTCTCTACCCTATTCTGTCAGTCCAGTGACCTTACAGCCTTAGGTCTGCTTCACTGATCTTTTGGTCACCACTGCCTGTGAAATATGAGGGAAAGAGATGCCTTTAGAGAGGCGGCATGGTAAAAGCTCTCATTATTTCTATATCAATTAATCTGCTGAAGCTCTTCAAGCTCTGGGACTCATATCATCAGAAAATCTATTGTTCTGTTCTCTGTCCATATCCAATAGTCGCCCCACCCCGTGCCTCTGCGCTGTCTCAAGTGGCCCATCAAACACGTGTTCAGAGCAGCAGCAGCTTCTAAGGAATCTGTAACTAACTTGTGGCATATTTAAAAGCTTGTTTCAATACGCCAGGGCTTTGACTGTGGGAATTACTCTGCTGACAACACTGACTGTACTGGGATGCTTAGCTTTAAATCTCCAGTCTGCGATAGTACTCAAGATAGTCATGGTGCCTTGACGCTTTTTCCTGTTTTTCAATTACTGCACCACAGAGTGGCTTCCAGTGTGAAATTTTGTAATAAAATTTCTATGCTATGCTCCTGTCAAAGTTATATTTGGTATTTCCCCAGACCTCACTTTGTTTCCTCTTCAACACAGAGTGGAAATAATCCATGGTGAATTTATTGGCATAACAAATGGTATTCTGGAGGAAAATATCGTTTGGCGATAATTGATAAATGCTATGAGGAAGGTGGATGGAGGGAATCAGTTTTTAATTCCTCAGTGTAAGCGTTAGTTTGCTGTAACACAGGCCCAGAGGGAGAGAAGCGCCTGATGAACGATTGTTATTATGAGCAAAACTCTGAATTCAAAGAGTAATTTATTCCCCTTTTCCACAACTGATCAATATGTGAACTAATGGAAGAATGCATTTCAATTTAACAAATGCATGCTCCAAGATATGGACTTTTTTTTTGTCTATTATTCTGTGTTGTTTTGGTTGTGTCATGCAGAACAACAGTTATGCAGAACATTTTCTTGACTTCAGGGGGCATAAACAGGCACCATTCAAATGTAATAACTGATAAGAAGCAAAGTAATCTCAGTCCAAAAGCCTATTTATTTTGCTTTTGTTATGTTTCACCCATTTCTGCACACTGAATGAAATGTAATATTGCATCCTGAGCAAAATCCTCATCCTGCAATGGCAAATAGATTTTTTTTTTTTTTCTAACCGAGCTTTCGGTGTTCAGTAAGGCTTTCTGTGGATGACTAAGATGTGACATCTTGCAGCCAGAGCACAGCAGCTCACATTATACAACATAACACAAATAATCTTCCTTTCTTGTCTAAATCCCACTCACAGCATCTCCCCTTTGCTTGTTCTGTAGCTGTCATTTGGTAATTCTGTTTGCTTCCTTTGCCTATTGTCTGTCTCTTTCACATTAGTTCCTGTTAACCCTACATATTTACTGAAATTGTTTAATATATCTGCAAACTTCCACATTTTTTTGCTTTTCTTTGAGGGTGTGGGTGCTTGAGAGGAAGCCTGAAAGCCTTATATCATGTTTATTAACAAGAACAGCAAAACAACTGTCCAAATTCAAGTTAATGATATGTATAATAAAAAAAATGTGTTGTCTCACACCAGTTAAAATATTTAAATGAGAGCGTAGGGTACAACATGATGCACAGGTATGAAAATGTTTTTGACAATGAAGACGACAGCAAAGACAGTTTGAATGCACTGAAACATCCAGGATGTGTTTTGCTGAAAAACTGCTGTCTGACAGTATTTTGATTATGATTATTAAAGAAACCCACATTCTTTTTAACTGGTGAGACTTTTTCTGATAAACCGACCATCATTTTCAAATCCTATTAGTTAGTTCTTGCCATTTCATCTAGGGAAATAGTGCCGCTCCACTCAGTAATTCATTGTTTATAAGGATGAATGCAAAGAGCCAAATTGCCTTTATATTGTTTCTGTCTTTACTTATGGGGTTGAATACACATGAGATATACTGTAGGAAGCTGATTATGTTTTATTTGATTTTGTTTTATATGATGTCCCTCACAGGAGTAGGACAAATTGGGTATAAACTAATTTCTAAAATATGTTTCAGCAGTGACTTAAAAGCAGTCTCACGGGTGCTGTACGAGTTGCAGATGAGAGGAAAGTGACTGTGATGGAAGTCAAGGTAAACATGGATTATCACAAGGATGACTTTTCTAGGTCAGCAGAGGATAACAGACATTTTTAAATAGGTTTCAAGAAAATGAAATGTTTCTTGATAATTGAAACATCTAATACATTATTCCTGTTGTGTGAAACTGAAGGTTTATAAATACAGATAAAACTTTTTTTTTTTTCCAGCAGAATTCAAAGCATAATAGGCAAGACTATTTTTTCCCCAACTCTCACAACCTAACATTTCAGGTTATAATTTTCAAAACTGATTTTCTTGGTTGCTTTTATGCATTTGAGCATGACATTTTTTTTTTTAACAATGACACTACATATATTATTTTGTTATTACACATGAACTATGTAAATGAAAATAGGCTCAGGGAACTAATCTTTAATGTGTAGCCTACATTAACTGTGTAATTGGGTTACATTTACTTCTGATAGGTGCAGTTTTGAAGGACTTAATTTTATAATGAGCTTGTTTTGAAGGTTATATCTGATTGAATGTCAGTGAACACTCCACTGTCTGCAGGTGAAAGTCTATATGCATAAAATAACTTGCCGCAATATTAATTATTTCAACTAATTAAATATTTCAAATAAGCATCAGTCATCAGTGTCTTCCTATATTGCCCTTGACTAAGATGAAAAGTGTTTGTGCTTCATTGATTACACTTTAACAAAGTGTAAAACATTGGGTTGTCAACAACCGCACTGAGGGAAATGTTATCAAGTGAGTGTTTATTTCAATGTATTGAATAAACATATTGCTGACATTAATTTAGCTGTGTATTAGGAGAGCTGACAGATTGCCTGACCTGGCTGCATATCTAAATGTTTATTCCTCATTGAATAGTTGTACATCCCTGTCACCACTGGCCGATTCTGGCCTTGATGTTATCCATTTCTCTCCAGGTCTCCAACACATTGTCAGAAATGAGTAATGACACTTCTCAATATAGCATTGAGAGTGAAAATGGCAGAATGGACAAGGACGTGACTTTGCTTCCACAGTAACTCTGCACTCAGGCAACAGTGACAAAGCCTCCATCTTTTTTTTTCTTTACACGCAGGTGCACACACATACTGTAGTACAGTACACCTGTAAATAGTGTACTTGTACATGAGCATGCACACCCTCCTCGTTGTTACCTCTGACTGATCAAGGATGTTAAATTCTTCTTAACAAGACCTTTTTTTTTTGTCATGACACTTTTAATTCAGTATACTCCAATGCTCTAATGAGCATTTGAGAGAGAGACAGAGAGAAGCAAATGTATTAAGGCTGGATCAGAGTTGATGGTGCAGTAGTAATTTATGGACATGGTATATTAAAGATTCATGGCTTCCTTCTCTTACAGTGTCACAAAGCTGCAAGAACACTATCACAAATGCTGACTGCAAAGAGAGAAAGTGAAAACAAAACATATTGCTAAGGGAAAGAAAATAGTACCCAATAGCTGCAAAGTGGCAGGTAAAAAGATGAGGGGAAAGAAAGTAGACTATTGCTTGAGCCATCATTAATGAGTAGGACAAACATCTGTATCCAGTCATTGTATCTCACCATCAGGATCCACCTGCAGAACATTGATAGGTTTTCAAGCACCACTACTCCCACTCCATATCCACTGTCTCTCAGCTCAGGTATGACATGGATTTGACAGCATGATCTGTCTTAGCCCTAACCACAGTCACCAGTGCTTGCATCCAGACACTGAATGTACTTCACGGTGCCTTTTCCCTCCCTCACTCCATTCTTCCCCTTCTTTATAAATATCACAGAGCTGAGACCTGTGAATGATGGGATTGATGCACTTATCCCTGGGCTTCAGAGTCAGGCAACGCTTAAAAGCCTATGAACTTGCTTTAAAACCAGTCCTGTACATATACACAGATCACTGACTGTACTTTAGACACAAAATAGGTCATCACACAGTTTTGCGCAGTGTTCTGTTTAACTGCTTCAGATCCAGTTTTAGATTTCTGTCTTTGACATTTGGAAGGTCATCCCCCACTGGGTTTGATTATAGTGGTCATTTCAGAGGCTGCTTGGTGTGTCTTTGGTTTTTCTGGTCGGATTGTGTTTGTGATTACAGTCTCATTGTGTTCTTTCTGACCTTTGAAGCTGGGAGGGGTGGAGGAGTAAGACGGTTAGTGAGTGTGACTGTATGCGGGATAGTGGCAGCAATGTCCGAGTGTCAGCTCTGTGTTATAAACAAATTGCACCATTTTTCCCTCTTACCTGTTCTCTTACCGTCATTCTGACAGGGGTGAGACTGGTGCCAGAGTCCCTGTCAGCCAAGACAGCAGTGTGAACAATAAACATGCAACCAGCCTCCTGTACACACACACACACACACACACACACACACACACACACATATCAACAAACACATCCGTATCCATGTGCATTGCACACTGTCAATAAAGTGTTGCACAGTAGGCTATAAAAGATCAAGGACAAAAGAGATTATTTGCAATGCAAATTAAACCACAAAACCCTAGGTCTGAAACTGAGACTGTTGTCATTTTAACCAGGGCTCAATGGCTGAGCTTGTTGATTTGTTGTTTCTGTTAGTGTCATTGTTCTGTCATTTTGCTCAACATTTTTAGCAGTAACTTCCTTTATTTGGACAATGATCTTCTGTTTCAATTTTAGGAAGCTTCAGCTGTGTTCAAATTAAATCACATTTAGTAATCCACAGTATTTTTGCATTCAACAATAGGTATAGGAAGGTTTTCATTTTTAAGTAATTTATTTTTAATGTTGTGGAATGAGACCATGTCGTCCTGCGAGTGTCTGAGCCCATCAGAACTCAGAAGCTAAGCGGGGCCAGACCTGGTCAGTACTTGGACGTGAGACCGCCTTGGAAGGCCAAGGTCCGCTAGACTTAGTCACTGAGTTTGCACAAGTCAGTATGGTCTTAGTGTCAGCCCCAAGCCCAAGAGTAAAAGAGAGGGTTGCATCGGTAGGGACATCTGGTGTAAAACTTGTGTCCAGTCAGCCATGCAGATCAATTGATTCCAACCACTCATGGGAGCGGCTGAAAAAATAACAATGTTGTAAGAAAAGAAAAAAAACGTCTGTGGGAAAACATCAGAAATGCTTTTTTTCTGTAAGGCCTCTGGGAGGGCATGTTGTTGTCTGTGTTTGATTGACAGCAGCTGGCAGGCTGAGCCCTGGCAGGGGAAAGAGCCAAATAAATGCATTCCCACTGGAAACTGTAGGTTACAGGTCATGAGGATGAGAGTGTTAGGTGAGTTTTATAGGAAGCAATCATTACATCAAAAAATATTATGTATTAGGGCTGTCAATCAATTAAAATATTTAATCGCAATTAATCACGATTGTCATGAGTTGACTCGTGATTAATCGCAACTTAATCACTCATTTTTTTCTGTTCTAAATGTACCTTAAATTCATACTTTTCAGGTTTTTAACACTCTAATCAACATGGGCATGGACAAACATGGATGCTTTATGCAAATGTATGTTTATTATTAGTGAAACCACCCTAAACATACAGCGTAAAGAACATAGACATATTTCAAAGACGTTAGATATGTTTTTCAAAGAACTTGTTCATGTCTATTAAACACATGGAAAAAAAGAACATAGAAAAAACACAAGTTCCCATTATTTCTCTTTCTTTGCACTGAGCCAGTTGCTCAAACAGACAAGCCAACTTACATTTTCAGATGACAGGACAGCTCGCTTTTTCTGAACATGCCCTGACAGCGAAAACAATCTTTCACAAGGTATGGATGTGGCAGGTGTTGCTAAGTATCTGCAGACATCGTTTAATAAATGAATTTACCGTTCAGAATACCTTTGTCTTTCTCCATTTCTGTTTGCTGCTGCACTCTTTACTGTCTATGGCTGCGTTTTCCATATCTCCTCCTAGCGGCTACGCCAGGGGTCAAGCAGGAAATGCGCGTTGCGTTAATAAAATTAGTGCCGTTAAAATGAGTTTGTGTGTGACATACTTTACCTAACAAAATGAAACTTAAATCATGGAAACTAGCAGATAGACATCCCAATGGCCCTGCTGGAGAATATCATAGACCTGTTCTGACATATCACAGCTCTAGTATATCACAAATATAGAAAGCAGTTGTCTATCACATCAAATTCATTCTGTTGGAATCAAAATAATTTTACTTATGATCCACCATGAAAGGCAGCAGCCATTTAACTCTACATGGGCAGCACACATAGTGTTAAAACTTTTGACCATATTCTGACCATATTTATGGTTATTTTAGGAAATCTGGATGGACCACTGAACCCTGCTTCACTTCTTGGGAAGGTTGAATTGCATGTCCAGGTAGCAGGTCTTGCATAAACAGTACCAATCTCAGAAAAATAAAACCTGATGATATAAGCCAAAATACAAAGCTGATTTATCAGAATTTACATTATATATAGTCATGAAAAAGCATTGGATGCAGTAGTCTCGTATTAGTGTGTGTGCATCTGTTTTCTCTCCTCAGCTTGTGACCAGGTGTGCAGACAGTCAGCAGACTGTTCTCCCCTGTAGGTCATCACCTCCATGTTAGCAGCCAAGATCCCAGCTTCCTGTTCATTGTGTCAGTGACAGATATTATTTCCGTCAACATCCAAACAGAAGGGCCTTGACTGTATCAGTCATCTCAAAGTGTAGAAGAGTGGGGGGAGTCTCTCACTATTATACAGTAATCACCTCAGCTTTGTTTATAACAGCAGGATGGTGGAAAATGAAATCAGACTACGTGATCGTGTTCTTAAGAGCCAAAATAAAATTTTAGATTGCTCCCTCTGGATGAACTATGCAATTTCTTCACCAAAACCTGGTCATCTCTCATTTTGAAAATTTTTACAATTTCCATCTCTTTTTGATCTTATTTTAATGTCTAGTTTTCTCTGCCTGCTCTTAATTAACATAAATGTAAATTAAATTTCTGTAAAGCAGTGGATACGAGTATTTCATGTTCATCTTGAGAATATCCTCTGTTTTTCTCCACTCTCCAAAAGTATAAGCATATGGGGCTGCCTGGCAGATGCAGGTGCTCAGTCTATTTGCATTTCTTATCATATAGTATGTTCTGCTCTGCCATCAAATTGTAGGAATCACTCCAAGCTACTATCGGAGTGATTTTTCTCAGCAAATACATACTTGACTGTTTTGTCTGTGTGTGTGTGTTGTTATGTGCTGTAAGTATTCTAAGACATAACATAACAATGTGATTTGGCAAGGTGTAAAATGTAATGGATTGTTATATTAAAATGTAATAATATGCTTTGTCTTCTTTTGTGTTGTAGGACATCCTGGGTCTTGGTCAGAAAGTACCATACAGATCTAAGAGATCCTTGCTGGTCCCTCCTATGATTGTAACTGAGAACCAGAGAGCTCCCTTCCCCAGGCCAATTGGCAGGGTAAGAAACACATGGTCCCATCGTACATACAGGTGGGCTTCAGTTCCTGAGTTTCATATTGAAATTAGACTCTGTTTTCTAACAACAATAAAGTGTACTTGGGTTTTACAGTTGAAATGCTCACCCAGGAGAGAAAATTGCCTAAGGTATAGAACCAAATATTCAGTGTGCATTATTTAAAGCTTTGGATTATGGAACCAAATGCTGTAGGGAATTTTTGGTATATACTGATTTTTTTTCCCTTCATTTTTATTAATTTGGTCTGTTTGCAATGGCTGTTTTACAGCTATAATATATCACAACTATAGGAAGCAGTTGTCTTTATAATTCATTTTCTATCACATCGAATTTATTATGTTGGAATCAAAATAATTTTACTCATGACCCACCATGAAAGGCAGCAGCCATTTAACTCTACAGTGACAGCACAAATTACTATTAAAATTACTATTAAAATACATTAAAATTTGAAATTTCCTGAAAGATGTTTTCAGTTATATTGGTTAATAATTTGACAAGACTTGATAAATTTATGAACTCAAGTGACGCCAAGTTTAACTGCTCTGTTGTTCAGAGAGTAATAAGAGTCAAAGTTTGTAAATCTTAGATCTGTTGTTTTTGTTTTCTTAAGGGGAAAAGAACTTAGCAAAATCAGTGATGGCAATGAACAACTTTAAACACAAATTGTCTGATATCTGCAGTGTCCATTCTTTCTCCAGAAGGGACATTTGTGGTGTGCAACTTATTATCAATTGATCATACAGTACATGTGAGATGTGCATTCATTAGTGTTGTATACCAAGTGCCATCTTAATATGGCAGGCAATTGTAATTTGCACCAGCAATCTTGTGCTTTTCCAATTATTTTAGCTGGTTTACACCTAAACAAAAAAAATCTTCCTGTCCTTTTTTCAGAAATGCTCGTAGGTAATAAATGAACCCTCACAGAGTCACAGTTATTTTTTATCAGAACACTTTCTATATCTAAGAGCTATAATTTTGAGAAATGAGGCCATGGACAGTCAGATCTTCTGTAGTCAGAAGATCAAGATGAACACAGGTGTAGATTCCATCTTGTATTCTCAGGGTCTAACATCTGAGTTCAACTTAAGGAAGGAATTGCAGTTCACACAGGATACAATTCAATTCAGTTAAATTTTATGACAATGACAATGACACTATAAATCATCTTGAGGAACTTTACATAGAACCCAACAAATCCTTTCTAATCAGCACTTGCCAAATGGGGCTCAGTTTATATTTGTTGACGCATCTAGAGTCTTGGTGTTCATTTCATCTCTAGGAAACATATTGTAGGTAAACCAGATGTTGAGGTTTCAGAAATGTTCATTTTCAGCCATTTGTTTAAAAAACAGACCTTGTGGATTCTTTTCTTCTCTGTATGTGTATGTCTGCTTGCGAAAATAGACTCTTGCATGAGTTTCTGTACATAATTGGATACTGTGATATATATATATATATATATATATATATATATATATAGTGATTTCTGGCAATCTTGATTCGTTCTGCCACCTTTTTCAACTTGAGTTAAATTACTTCAGCAATATAAATACTGCTATTATAGGGCAGGTCAGTGTATAAAAATAAAACCTGTCTAAATTATATATATACTATATTATATATATATATATAAAAAAAAAAACAATTTCTCTTCTCAGCCCTATGGGTGGTGTGTGTGTCTTCCTCAATCTCGGGTCCTCTACCAGAGGCCTGGGAGTTTGAGGGTTCCTCACAGTATCTTAGCTGTTCCTAGCAGTGCGCTCTTCTGGACTGAGAGCTCTGATGTTGTTCCTGGGATCTGTTGGAGCCACTCTCCCAGTCTGGGGGTCACAGCCCAGAGGGTGCAGATTACCACGGGGACCACTGTTGTCTTCACCTTCCACATCTTTTCTAGCTCTTCTTTCAGCCCTTGGTATTTCTCCAGCTTCTCATGTTCCTTCTTTCTGATGTTGCTATCACTTGGGATCGCTACATCTACCACTGTGGCTTTCTTCTGCTGTTTGTCCACCACTATTATGTCTGGTTGATTAGCCATCACCTGTTTGTCAGTCTGTATCTGGAAGTCCCACAGGATCTTAGCTCGGTCATTCTCCCTCACCTTTGGAGGTGTGTCCCATTTTGACCTTGGGACCTCCAGCCCATACTGGGCACAGATGTTCCTGTACACTATGCCGGCCACTTGGTTATGGCGTTCCATGTATGCCCTGCCTGCTAGCATCTTACAACCTGCTGTTATGTGCTGGACTGTCTTAGGGGCATCTTTGCACAGCCTGCACCTGGGGTCCTGCCTGGTGTGGTAGACCCCAGCCTCTATCGATCTTGTGCTCAGGGCCTGTTCTTGTCCTGCTAGGATTAGTGCCTCTGTGTTGTCCTTCAGTCCAGCTTTTTCCAGCCACCGGTAGGACTTTTTCGATATCAGCCACTTCTTGTATCTGTGGTACATGCCGTGCAGGGGTTTGTCCTGCCATGATGGTTCTCGCTCTTCTTCCTCTGCATCGGGCTTCTGTTGCCTGAGATATTCACTAAGTATTCCATCGCTCGGGGCCATCTTCCTGATGTACTCATGGATCTTCGCTGTTTCATCTCTTATGGTGGCTCTGACGCTCACCAGTCCCCGGCCTCCTTCCTCCCTCTTAGTGTACAGTCTCAGGATGCTGGATTTGGGGTGAAGTCCTCCATGCATTGTGAAGAGCTTCCTTGTCTTGACATCAGTGGCTTCTATGTCCTCTTTTGGCCAGCTTATTATGCCAGCGGGGTATCTGATGACTGGCAGGGCATAGGTGTTGATGGCTTGGACCTTGTTCTTCCCATTTAGCTGACTTCTTAGGACTTGCCTTACTCTCTGTAGGTATTTGGCTGTGGCTGCTTTCCTTGCAGCTTCTTCTTGGTTCCCAATATATATATATGTATATATAAAAAAAAAAAAAAATTCCCGTCTCACCCCTATGGGTGGTGTGTCTTCCTCAATCTCGGGTCCTCTACCAGAGGCCTGGGAGTTTGAGGGTTCTTCGCAGTATCTTAGCTGTTCCTAGCACTGCGCTCTTCTGGACTGAGATCTCTGATGTTGTTCCTGGGATCTGTTGGAGCCACTCTCCCAGTTTGGGGGTCACAGCCCAGAGGGTGCCGATTACCACGGGGACCACTGTTGCCTTCACCTTCCACATCTTTTCTAGCTCTTCTTTAAGCCCTTGGTATTTCTCCAGCTTCTCATGTTCCTTCTTTCTGATGTTGCTGTCACTTGGGATCGCTACATCTACCACTACGGCTTTCTTCTGTTGTTTGTCCACCACTACTATGTCCGGTTGGTTAGCCATCACCTGTTTGTCGGTCTGTATCTGGAAGTCCCACAGGATCTTAGCTCGGTCATTCTCCCTCACCTTTGGAGGCGTGTCCCATTTTGACCTTGGGACCTCCAGCCCATACTCGGCACAGATGTTCCTGTACACTATGCCGGCCAATTGGTTATGGCGTTCCATGTACGCTCTGCCTGCTAGCATCTTACAACCTGCTGTTATGTGCTGGATTGTCTCAGGGGCATCTTTGCACAGCCTGCACCTGGGGTCCTGCCTGGTGTGGTAGATCCCGGCCTCTATCGATCTTGTGCTCAGGGCCTGTTCTTGTGCCGCTACGATCAGTGCCTCTGTGCTGTCTTTCAGTCCAGCTTTTTCCAGCCACCGGTAGGACTTTTCGATATCAGCCACTTCTTGTATCTGTCGGTGGTACATGCCGTGCAGGGGTTTGTCCTGCCATGATGGTTCTTGCTCTTCGTCCTCTGCATCGGGCTTCTGTTGCCTGAGATATTCACTAAGTATTCCATCGCTTGGGGCCACCTTCCTGATGTACTCATAGATCTTGGCCGTTTCATCTTGGATGGTGGCTCTGACGCTCACCAGTCCCCGGCCTCCTTCCTTCCTCTTAGCGTACAGTCTCAGGATGCTGGATTTGGGGTGAAGTCCTCCATGCATTGTTAGGAGCTTCCTTGTCTTGACATCAGTGGCTTCTATGTCCTCTTTTGGCCATATATATATATATATATATTAGTAGTAGTAGTGCATATTTGAGGTACGTTGACAAAATTGTGTTAATGGATGAAAACAAATGTCCCCAGTGGACACAGACCTCTTTATCCGTGGGTGTTTATCTTATTAAAGTCTGGCAAGGGAAAGAAATAATTGTTAGTCTATGGCATCACTGTTTGACACACAATTTGATCACTAGTTTTACTGATGTTTTCTCAGCTCTGCTGTCATTAGGACTTTCAGTTGAAGTTGAAAACTGACATTGTTGCACCCAAATATAAAAGGCATGAATGTCAGCTCTGTATGTTTTCACATTTAATTTTGCCTCATTATCAGGGTTTTAAACTTGAGCTATTTGCGTGGCAAAACATCTCCAAAGCATGCTATCTCATAAGGATTTACTTATTGATGGATTGTATTTGTCCAACTAGATCCCTATGGAAAAGGCCAAGGATGATGTGACAGCTTATTATTTATCCATCAGATTATGAATTGTGTGTCACAATATAATGAATGGAAGTGCTCCAATGGCTCTTCCATTCATTTCCTGTGAAAAAGAACTTCATTGTTTAATTATTTATGGCAAGAACAGCAGCTCATAAAATCATATCACCTGAGTCTTCTTAGAGTGACTGGTCAACCAAAAACCTTACACTGTGGGCTCTGCAAGTCTCTACATTTTTCTTTCCTTATGTTACAAAGCTCTGATGTATCTCTATGTGTCAAGCAGCATTTTTAAAGTAGATATCACTAGGCACTGCAACCAGAACTGTTAACGCCCATAGAGACTATCATAAAAAGTTATCCCATACTGTGGACTGCACATAATAGATAATTGTACCACAGAGAGCACAACCACAGCTCAGAGCCTGGGTCTGCAGCTCAAACCAGCACTGCAGTCAGTATGGTGCAACTCAAGGACCTAGAGATACTGAAGCAGATTGGCAGTGAACAATAGTGAACAAAGAGAGCATGGGTCAAACCATCAGGTTATATTGTTGGACAACTGTATTCTGCAGAGGGTTGTGCATATTTCTCCCATGGTGACCTGCAGGGACATAGCATGGAGTCAGCAGATAGGTTTCGTACATAGAGGGCACAAATTATCTCTACAGTGTGCTACGGATCTGCTATGGACTGAAATAACTGTCAGCTAACTGCTAAGCAATTGTGATACTTTTACACATTCATGCATGCAGTTTGAAGCATAGTAGTGCACACACGACATGAATAAATATCTATCTCTCTCTTCATTGTGGTCCCCTAATTGCCCCCCTCTTTCCTCCAATCCTGCTTTCCTTCATCTTTCCAGCTGCAAATTCCATCTATCTCATCCCAGCACCCTTGTGTCCTTCTTTCCTACCTCCACATTGAGCTTTGCATGAGAACACAGACTAATAGGGGGTATTTTATCCAATAGCAGCTATATGTCGGTGACTTGGTGAAATTGATTTTCCACGCCAATAGCTTTCCTCTTCTTACCTAACCTACCACTTCCTTTTGGAAGTCATTCATTTTTCATTCTCCATCCTTCTCTCTGGGAGATAAGCAATAGGAAGAAGGGGAGAGGTGAGATTGCAAGGACTACGCTTCAACGTGTGTGCGTGCATGTGCGAAATGTGGAAGTGTGTGTGCTGGAAGGGCGAGGGTGGATTGGTAGTCAGCGGGTCTCACAGGCGACGGGTGAGAACCTTGTTGTTTATGTCACACCTCCTCGTAGCTGTGGAATTGTTTTGATACAGAGGTCTCTCCCCTGCCCTCCCCTGGGGGCCCATAAACAGCTCACAACAGCGCACACAGCAGCTGGAGCATGCAATAAAACTGATATGCTTAAATGTTTCTCTCAGTACATGCCACTTCAGTCTGCTGATAGGACCATTTTTGCTCAAGTATTCTGGAAGATAAGTCAGTCACAGCTCAAGTAGTTCAAATGTTTATTCCTGAAGCTTTTTTGCTCATGTCTGGGATTAAGTGAGAGTTAGATGTAATTCTGAAGTTTGGTCAAAAGGATGGGTAACCATTGTCTGGCTGTGCTGCCTGACTTCTTTTTGATGTCCCACACAGACTAAGAATGTTTAACTCATTGGCCCCTTGTACCAGAACTAAATCCATCAAATCCTTTATCCTCAATTTTAATAATAATAATTCCTATCTTAGTGTTTGGATAAGTGTGTATATTGCTGCATTCACTGTACTGTGGCTGTGATTAGGCTGTTAATCACATTCTCTGAACTGTGTCCTGGAATGAGTTGCACATTTTTGCAAAACACATGTAAACAACTTTGTGCATATTCATTGTTTTCTTTGAGGAAGGTTTAGGATTTGACATTGTTTATGTTCAGGCTTTAACAGTGTCACTGTTCTCTGGCACATATCTAATGACAATCCATCAGCTAAGTCCAGTTTCTAGCAGGTTTCCCTCTATATCATTGATGTTTCAAATTGCAATTCTCCTAATGTCAAGAAAACTAGGAATCCTATTAATACTGGTGGCAGGCCAATCACAGGTGATGACCAAAACCTGATGGTTTGACAAATACCTGTCAGTCCTTTTTTGTGTGATGAATGTAAGTGTGCTGACATGTTTTGTTTAGGGTGGTTGCACAGGATCTGTACCCAGTAGTTTAACTATTTAAGCCAAACCCAGCATCTTGGAAGATGTGTAGGCGGCAGAGGCCTTACTGTCTGGCATGTTCTTGTGTGGTTGTTCAGGTAAAGGCACAAAGGAGGAGCTGACATTAATTGCGAAATCTTAATTGTCTAGAGGTGTGTAGCACTTGTGTCTGCAAACGAGTGTATTTGTCCTTTGAGGGACCTTCCAATCACCTAGTGCATGCTTGGATAAGCTGGAGATCCACGCAAAGCTGATCAGAAAAAAAGTTATAGTAAAAGGAAGGATGGATGAGTCCAGGTTTCTAACTGCAAAATATGTTGACTTTATTGGTATTACTTCCTGAGGGTCAAATCCACCAGTTCACATAAGTAGGAGTGCAAATGCATGAACAACAAAAGACACACATACAGAGCTTAAAAAACAAAAATGTCAGATGCATGAGCATGAAATGTCCAACACTTGAATCTATAAAGCCATCCTAACTTTCTTCACTGCAGCTGTCAGTTACTCAGCCTGCATTTATCCTTCCTTACCTTATGGTACAGCTAAGAAATCATTGTATCTGACTTGACATGACAGCTCCAATAAACTACTATTGAAGAATGAGTTCCTGGCTTGATTGTAGCCCCAGCTAATAGAGTAAGGATAACAGATGTGTGTGGCACCTTTGTTCCATTGTTTCAGCACCAAGTGTGTCGTGATTTGCTCTGCCCGTCAGTCTGTCTCCTTCCTCTGTCTCGTTGCCCTCTGCCTGGTGTCTGCCAATTGCTACATTTTTCTTTTTTCTTCCTCTATCTCTATATCTTTCATTTTATTTCTGGGTTTTCCTTCTACTTTGTATTTCTCTGTCTTTTTGTTGCCGCTTGTCTCACAAAAGGAGCCATTCTGAGCTTCCAAGCAGGAAGTGAGTTATGTTGTGAGATGTTACAACATTAGAAAGCAGGCAGCCTGCGGGCCTCGTCATTTAGTCTAATTGATTCTCTTAATTGTCTTAGGAAGACCAGAAAGTTCCTGCCTTTTTTCCTCGTCTTTCAGCATGTTAATCATGCCCGTTTGTCGCGGATGTTCTCCGGCGGTGAGTTAAAACTGTCTGATGCAAATTCCAATTCATGCCCAGACCCCCAGACACATCGAGCAGATGTGAAATACATTTTGATGAGAGGAGCTTAAAAACACAAGAAGAAATTCCAAAAAAACGAAAACCAAAATAGATTTTTTGAGTGTAAACATCTAAGAGATGCTGTCCTTGTGTGAGCTTAAATGAGACGCTGTGGTTGCTCATCCTGTTGTCTGAGCAAGCTAACACAGGCAGTTATAGCCCCTATCAGTGGCTCCAGGCAATAAATTCAAACCTATTCTATTGCACTGCAGTTTCTCCAATTTTTATCTTTGTCTTGTTTGATTTTTTTTCCTCAGTAGTCTTTCACTCCATTTTTTAAAGCAACCCTTTTTATAGTTCAGTGAATGAAAATATTGTGCAGATGTTGACTTTACATATTATGCATGAGGATGAAAGGACAAGCTGGTCTGTTTGAATTGAAGTTTCTTTTCAAAAGCAAAATTGTCCATTTCAACAGCTGACCCTTTTAACACAGACACTTGAGGACATTCCTCTCTTTCTATTTCTTTATTTTTTTGTTCAACAAAATTGATTGCTGCCCCTTTCAGACTTATTGTGGCTGTCTCAGGACACAGTGGCTGATGGGTAATGATTAGTAGAGGCTTGGCTAACCAATCAGATCAAGTTAATTTCCACCATCGTTTTCCCATTGTTCTGTGTTAAGGACTCAGTGGGTTTCTACCCACCCATGTCTTCGGCAACCGTTTCCACCTGACTTTGTCCCTCTCATTAGCAGACTGGAGTGGCACAACAATCAAGCAAAGCACTGATCCAAACCTGACATGCATGTGCACACACACAGTTAAGACACATTTTTGTGCTCTGAGTCCAGCCTGAAGAAATGCACCCTCATTCACAATTGGACCATCATTTGAAAGCATCCTCCCATCTCTTGCTCTATGTCTCTTCTTCGTTCATGCAAACAGACACACACACACACACACACAGACACACACACATACCCAATAACCAACACTTGGCTTGGTCCCAGGAGTCCTTTCATGGCCGGTGATTGTCATTCACAGCTGGCTGTATGACCTTGATAGGGATAACAGAAGCACCACTGAGGGATCCTACTGCTTACCCTCTCCCTCTCAGACACCAAACACACCCACACACACAAAGTGACTGGAGAAATCCTCCCAGTCTCGCCCACAAAAACACAAGGACATTTCTCTGGAGTGTATGTTAACAAAAATTTCATATTAATGATGCAGCATGATGTTTTCTTTGGACCAACTTTTGGGCACACTTTGCTTTGCACAGTAGATTTTTGTCTTGACACACACAAAAAAGAAAAACATTGCAGTGCACATATTACATAACATATTTTCTGAGATATGAGATATGTGTGTGTACCCATTTGTACATACCTATGATGCTTTTCCACAGCTTTTTAGTTGTTGCCCTCCTGACATGTGACAGGAACACAGACATCAGCACATGTTTTCAAGGATTTAATACACAGTAACATACGCACCCCAGTGCCGATCCATTGTTTGGTGTTCATTCTCTTGGTGCGCTCAGAAGTGTTTGGTATTGCACAGCAGTGCCACTCCTCCTGTCATCTTCCTGGAGTATCACGAGCCCTGCAGTCTTTCATGTCTGCTCGGCTGGTAATGAGAGCTGATAGAAAGAGGTGAGATTCTCCCATCAGTCCTCCCACACACACAGAGGGAGAGAGACTCAGCGGAGACAAAGCCATTGGGTGCACGTTTCTGCACCAGCATGCATACAACACGTAGTGTGTGTGTGTGTATGTGTGTGTATGCGTAATGCAGATTATCACACTTCTACCCCACAGAGACATCTTGTAATCGCACTAAACTTCTCCTGACACTCCAGTTACTCTTCAGCTGAAGTTATTGTCTTTATGAGCGATCTCTCTCTCTCTCCCACACACTCGACTTCCTCCTCTCTCACTTTCGCTCTCTTTTAGCATCTTGAAACATTTTCTGTGTACGTCCGTTGTTTTTTTCCATCACTCCCCCCATGTCTGTCTAAGTTTGATGTCGAGCCATCTGGAATCCAGCAAATGTTGCACCTCATTCTTTTTTGAGTTTCTTCATCTGACCCAGTTTGTCACTCTCAGCAGTTGCTGGCTGCCACTGTGATTACTGTGGAGAAATATCTCTGTCCTGACTGACAGCTATGGCACCTGTGTGAGTTTGTACATCGTGTGTGCACATAGGCGGGTTTTTTTACGCTAGTGTTTATGTCTCCATGAGTCAGGAAAATACACACTGATAGACTTACTGTATGGCTTAGGGCTTATAACATCGCTTGCAAGAGAAAGTACTTTACTGCTTTACTGCTGTTGCGTTACAACAGTAAATATCTATTACATTACAAAAGAAAGAACAAGATGAAGAAAGATAGTGTAGTAACAGAAGGAAAATATTTATGCAAAAGCAAGAGCAGGAGAGGACAGAAAGGAGGAGATATTTTCACTAGTGGGTATTATCCTTGAATAACTGCCTTGTGCTGTGTTTTCGTTATACTTTTGACATTTCTTGCTCTCATATTTTGTATGACAAACCAAACGAGCAGTGGGAGTGAGTGTGAGGGGATACAATACAATGAAGTGGAAAATGATGAATGAAGAATGAGATATCGATGCTTAGTAAAAGAGTGAGGATGGACATTTTAGAAAGAGCAAGGAGCCCGAGAGCGAGAGGAAAAGATGAAGCAGGACATTGTGATAAATGGCAGGCGGCTTTAGAGAGGCTCTAAGGGCTTGAGCTTCTCCTGGTATAGGCTTGTAACGCTGCAGTCTCATCTCCCATGCTCTTTCAAGTAAGGAGTAGAAAGGCCTTCATTTTAGCTGCCATCCCCCTGAAGCACGCTCTCATTAAAGGTGACCTGATGGTACCCCTCTGATCATGAGGCTCAGTGCAGGGGGACCATTTAGATCCTTGACACACAGTGACAGAGCTGAGGCCCGTAAGGGTAACTCAAATAGTGGCAGCACTGTGTGTGTTTATGTGGGTGCAGCGTACACTGGCAGTTGAAATCATTTAGGCAGTCTGTAAGTATTTAGACTGTAACCCAGTGTTATGGCGTTGGCTCTGTAGTCAGGCACATGGTGTGTGAAATGAAAACACTTTTCAAAGCCCATGATAATGTTGCACATGAAAACATATACAGTTTTCTAAAGTTAATCTATTTATGGTTTATACTTTTAGCACTTTTCTCTCTATGTGCACTGAACTCAAGATCTACAAGGTCATTGGCTCATGTTTTTTTACTATGCTGTGTGAATCTAACATGCATTGTTCTCTGTGTGTTTCTTTTTTTAACCTGCCTATTCTTGTTGCTGGGGTACCTTCGGATGCTGCTGGCTACGGCAGTCTCATGTGAGTAAATCTAGCCAAAATGTCTCTGGATCTGATCATTCTCATATGAGAGAATAGGCAAATAACTTGGCAGTACTCCTCAAGAACATCACTACTGCATGATGCCATTTCAGAGTGTTTGGCTAAAGTCGCTCCTCACTTGGCCTAATGACAAATGACAATCTACATAATGTTCACACTTAATTATTAAGGAAAATATATATTTTTTAGATTTATTTAGCTGTTCCAACAGTGCCTTATCTAACAGTTATCCTGTCATGCATTAACAAGTGGTCACAGCAGGCTGAAGTGCTCTGGGAGACGATGCTAACTTTCTTATTTTACCAGCTGAATTTCCCAAATGATGAAATCAAATCAAAGTCTTGCTGATATAAATTTTTAATTGCTAGCTATCTGGGATTTGCATCATCATTCAAGACACAGTATGCTTCTGATGCCTGGATGTATATCAACACATTCTAAAAAATAATGTTTTTTCAGAAGTGCTTAGAAATAGAAAAAAGGAAAAAAATAGAAGCAGCAATTCTCTAATGCTTTGCTTCAAGAAATAGACTGGCTCGGAATTAAGTGGGAAAAGCTTATGATTGTTCAAGTTGTTGATGCCTCTTTTTGTGTGTGTGTGCGTGTGTGTGTGTGTGTATGTTTGTTTGCAGGTGATTTCAACAGAGAAGTCAGGCAACCATGTCTTCCGGCTGAAAGGCCCCGGTGCTGACCAGGATCCCAAAGGTCTCTTCATCATTGACATAGACACAGGAGAGGTGTCAGTCAGCCGCTCACTGGACCGGGAGGCCATTGACTCTTACCAGGTCAGTGTGTGTGTGTATGCCTTTTGCTGATTATTGTGTTTTGTGTGTATGTTTTTTTCTCACCTTTCTGTCCACATGGGCACTCTTTCACTCTGATTTCCTTGACACATTTACTGTTTTCGTTTTGTTCACAGCTTATTTCCTTTAAATTTGAAGTGATTCATGATAATCTGTAGTTCAAACAAAATGTATTTTCACCAGTCGCTTTCAATTGTTGCATGTATTCAGCATACTGGCAAAAAAACAGAGTCAGCTGTTTGTGAAAAAACATTTTGATTTTGAAACTAGACTATACATACATTGGCAATATTACTTGGGAAGGGATGGACATCATGCTTTTTCAAGGCTGAGTTGATGCTATCAGGTTTCCTCTATGTTAAAAGAACATTAGAGCCTGTTTGAGGTGCCTGCTGGGTTTGGTGCCCTCAGGGTTGTCTGCTTGATGGAAGCTGAAACAGAAAGGGAACGAGGGGCAGAGAAAATCTACTTTTTAAGTCACTCAATTGATCTTATCCTGTTTTGTGAAACCAGTCATGAGTGAGGGTTTTCAGTTGGGTGCAAGCTGTTGATAAGCTAACTGGCTTTTGTTAAAACTCTGAAATAATTCACTCTGTAAATACCAACAGATGTGAGAGGAGAGCAGGCAGGAAAGGAATCAAGAAGACAAAGGGAACAAATGCAGAAACACATTCACTAAATTTCTTTTGTCTTTCCATGCAACCATGCATACTGTAACTAGGATATTTGTTTTATGTGGCTGCAGTCTGTTTTACAAGCACCTTTGACACTCAGACATGAAAGTGTGTATGTTGGCTAGGATATTGTTACCCATTGGCTAAATATAGTTAATGAGAACTAAGAATAACCTTTTACTAAACCCCTACCTCACACGGGCATTTAAAATCATGGCTTTGCATAACTAACATCACTAGAGATGTAACCATGAGGCTGTAGAGATTAGAGTTTAAAATGTGGTGTCATTTTCTAGCCTTTCAAAACACATAAAAAGTGAATTTAAATTTTTGATACTTTTTTATGTCAGCATTTCTACAATGATTTACAAAATAAAGACTGTAGACTTACTCAGAGATAGAGATACAAGAACACGAAACACACCTTCAAAATAGCCACACGTATCTAATAGTTTTTGCTTATATTCTCAAAGTGTCATGCCAGCCCAGTAAGATAACATAAATAGAATTAAGACAGAAGAATGCCAAAAGTGCAACAGGACAACTGACGTTAAAAAAGTACTTTGCACACAGAATGTAGAGTTACTCATTGTGAGAGCATCTTTGGATGTTGACATGCAAGACAAACATTTCATTAGAATATTATTTCAACACATTTGGGTATACTCATGTGCCAAGTCCAAGATAAGAGTGATTTATTAAAACAGATAGCCACAGACTATATTTTTCCTAAGTACATTACATTACATTGCTACTCCAAAAGTAGAACTTTGAATCCCTATTCTTATCATTTCTCATCTCAGTCCTCAGCTTCTGAAACAATACACATCCTGACCATTGAGCAATTTCTCTCCCCCTCTCTCTCTTGTGTTACCTCAGGTATATACTTCCTTTTTTTTACATAGCAGATAATGATGGAGAGTCTGCTAATCATTTGAATTTTCTGTTTGAATGAAATGTACTTGCATTTTGCTTTTGCTTTGATTTCAAAGGTGACTCTACAGAGACGGCACAAAACATATTACTTCCCATACGATGACTTGACCAGACACAGTAACAGACATTATTGAAACTGTCATTCACAGAGGTAGCCACAGAAAAGAGACTTTATAAACTCAACTAGTCTCAACATCTGTCAACACCATGTAGATGATTTATATTATACTTTTACAGATTTCAACATTAACCACACCACATGCATTTTACCTACCTATGTATCTGACTGTGCAAGCCTAGTTTTAAATCATATCAACACAAACGATCTCTGTATGATTTTTTGTCTTCATAGTCTGACCATAAAAGCTCAGAGATTTAATTAAAGGCTTCAGTTAATGGTTAAATAATTCCATGACAGTGAAAAAATGAAACTAGAGTGATATTACATTGTTTCAATGGTATGAAGATAATTAGCTTCTAACATCAATTATATCATTCATTGTGTTTGGATCATCAGTAATGATCATCATTATTTCTGACCTGATAGCAGTAATCCCTACAGCCAGGCTGTCGTGTGTCGCTGCACTACTGTATATCATGTACATGCATATACAATTTCACACACATTGTACACAGGTTTTACCTTCTCTTTTTGCTTTTTATTTTTCTCTCCTGCGTGTCCTTTCCCCAGCCAGGCCTCTCCCTCTGTTGTTATCATAAGGAGATAATATGTCTGTGTCCTGGTCATAACTCAGAATAAGGGTCTCCTATCAAATGCAGTTTTGCTTTTTTATCAATGGGCCAACACTGTGTGTGGAATGAAAACTGCATCACTTGTAAAGTGCCCATTGGCCCTGGCAGGTTGGCTCAGTCACATTCATTAAGAGTCTTCCCCCCCCATTGCAACCTAATAGCTTATATGCTGATGAAACATGAAATATTCAGAGGTAGATTAAAATCACAATTACTCTAAAGGTATTTTATAGGCAAAGTGAAACAGAAAGCTTAGTGTCTTTCAGTGTCATAAGGGAAACATTTTTACTAGATGTCAAATGTCTATTAAAGCTGCTATAATGACTATTTTGGTACTGACATAGCTTCATATGACTAGTTGTATGTGAAAATTGTCCGTTAATAATGAACCCACAGATCACCAGACTTTGCTGTATCTCGCAGACATTTATAGAATAAATTGTGGACTTACATTTATCAGGTTGCCAAAAGTATGACTTCAAATGAATGCTAATGCTGCTCTGTCTTCTGCATGTCTGACTAACGTATTGCTAACAAGTTCAGCATAACACCTTCTTAAAGTGTTGTCATTGTTTTTGCTTTCTCCCAGAGAGCCAAAAACTCTAAGTGTGGGTTTAAGTATGCAGTATTTTTTAAATCATACATTGTTGATATTGTTGAAAATATATAATAAAGTCTGACGTGTCAATAGTGTCATACCGTATAAGATGATCATAATATAAGTCTCCAATCAATGATGTTTTTGAAGTAACATTTTAGGGCAAATGTCAGTAAATGTCAAGTCCATTATGCTTTGAGTGAAATGATAGAACACCATCGTGCTGGCTCTATACACAGTGGCGGTTGTTGAGGATATATAGACTACATATTTCTCTCCCCAGAGCATATCTCCACTTGCACAAGATTATATATCAATCTCATGCCTGTACAGCTGGCTGCTAGTCAGTATAGACTCCCTGGTAGTCCTCTGCTTGACTCCATCCTTTTACTCTCACTCTATTTGTGTAAGGTGTTATGTCTTCCTGAAGTTATTTTACCTAGGTATGTGGATGCATCAGTCCTTTGTTATAGGCTGTACTAAACAAACCAGCCATTTCCGTCCACTCCATTCTTTCCTTCTCTTTCCAGTTTTGTGATATGATGATGATTGATTGCTATTGGCAAAGAAGTGCTCCACCCTCCCCACAAGGTCAGTGTATATCAAAATAATATCGCCACTGGCTTTAAAGGAATTCAATCAATAAAGTTGACCGCCTTGGTATCTAAATGCAGTGGTCAGAGTTCTGAAGACTCAGCTTGAAATATGTGGAGGCAGACTCTGTTGCAAGTAAAAACACAAACTAAGCAAAACTTGGGAAACACATTTAAGAAAAGCACAGTGTAACTTCCGCATAGCAGCAAGGGGTCAGCTCAAGACAGATGGAAACTGGGAATTCTAAGTAGGCTATTACAGGAACCAGCAAGGCAAACAAACAAACCCCAGACAAAGTAAACATTTGCTGTGAAAGAACAAACAGACACAGTGATCAGCTGGGCTACATGTTCGCAATGATTTAATGTCAAACATTATTTTCTTATTAAGCTCAATTAGGGTGAAAATAAATGTTAATGAGATGGAAAATGGAGAGGAAGGGAGAGGGCTGCGGGGAGGAGTACAGGGCTTATCACTGCAGTTATGACAAGCTTGGGTCGGGTTGAGAGTGGTAGGGAAGAACTCTAATTGGCTTAGGACAGAGGAAGGATAGAACGTGAAGTGATAAATAACAGTCTTGTTTACACAGGTAGAGAGATGACCTTCGGTAATGTAGGTCATTGCAACAATAAGTGCAGTGAGTGTTTTGTACGTGCTTACCTTGGAGATGCTGAAGTTTGAGGTGGACAAAAAGCATACAGCTGCAAGTAGTGCAGGGAGCATTACTCTCAAGTTAACATTATTTGTGAATCCCACATAGAAAGCTCTTACCTGTGTGTAAAATCTGTCGAACTTTTGTAAACCTTCAAAAGCACGTGATGTCATGGGCTAATTCCTGGAATTATGAATAAATATATCGAAATATCTGGCTGTGTGTGCTTAGGTTTTTGGTTAGCTTTCCCTGGAGTGTGTGCCTCGGATTGTGCCTTGCAGTAGAGAGTGGCATGTGATGTCCTTTGACAGCAGATCTAAAAAGGCACCATACTCTGCTCCCTATATTCTGTCTGTCAAGCCACGGTGCACAGTGACAAAGTGAGGGCTCACTAAAAAAAAAAAATAGACATATGGACCTATCTCAACTCCAGAAATCCCTAGCTGTGAATTGACAGCTGCTTTGAATTTTAGATTTTTAAATATCTCAGATTTGAAAAACTGTGCAAAGCTGTCCCATCAAAAAGTTTTGTTTGGTTGTCAAACTGTTTAGATAGAAAAAAGCATTTTTACCTGTATTTACCTATTTTTGACAGAATAGACATCAAATAGTGGTACCCTTTGACAGGCCTCTCCTGTGGAAATAACTCTTGGTGTGGATTCTGACTCTCATCAGTTTTGAAGTTTATATTCATTTTTTATTTTTTTACAAAGCAACTAAAGTAAGGATTAGAGTGCTGATATTTTAATTTAATGTGTAAGTTCATAGGTTATAGTTTTCACTATATGTTTTTCAGTTGATGCCACCAGTATAGCAAGCAGGCTTCTAAACTTTGATATAAACTTGAAGGACAGTTCCAGTGAAACAGAATTGCTCAAAAATTCAACAGCAAGATGGTGTAAACTAATAACATATGGCAACAGAACCACGAGTATAGGTTGACAACTGTGACCAACTGAGGATTGAAAGGACATTATTAAAAATGTAGTCATGCCTGTAAAAACACATTACATTCTGTTCAAACACACACACAAATATAATATTTTTCCATAGAGACTGCAGACACTATACTACTACACTGCGCATCATGGTGCGTGCCAAGAAAACATTGTCAGTCATTTATTTTGCATGGGACTGTTTCACTCCTAATTAAGCTACTCAGTTTTGAATGAGTTTACCGTTTTGAATGGGGAATAAACTATTTCCTGATGAGCTTTCATACAGCAGTTCCTTTCTAAAAACAAAAATATTTATATATATATATATATATATATATATATATATATTTCCTTCTCACCCCTGCGGGTGGTGTGTGTGTCTTCCTCCATCTCTGGTCCTCTACCAGAGGCCTGAGAGTTTGAGGGTTCTTCACAGTATCTTAGCTGTTTCTAGCACTGTGCTCTTCTGGACTGAGAGCTCTGATGTTGTTCCTGGGATCTGTTGGACCCACTCTCCCAGTCTGGGGGTCACAGCCCCGAGGGTGCCGATTACCACGGGGACCACTGTTGCTTTTACCTTCCACAGCCCTAGCTCTTCTTTCAGCTCCTGGTATTTCTCCAGCTTCTCGTGTTCCTTCTTTCTGATGTTGCTATCACTTGGGATCGCTACATCTACCACTACAGCTTTCTTCTGCTGTTTGTCCACCACTACTATGTCTGGTTGGTTAGCCATCACCAGTTTGTCAGTCTGTATCTGGAAGTCCCACAGGATCTTAGCTCGGTCATTCTCCACCACCTTTGGAGGTGTGTCCCATTTTGACCTTGGGACCCCCAGCCCATACTCGGCACAGATGTTCCTGTACACTATGCCAGCTACTTGGTTATGGCGTTCCATGTATGCCCTGCCTGCTAGCATCTTACAACCTGCTGTTATGTGCTGGATTGTCTCAGGGGCATCTTTGCACAGCCTGCACCTGGGGTCCTGCCTGGTGTGATAGACCAAAGCCTCTATAGATCTTGTGCTCAGGGCCTGTTCTTGTCCTGCTACGATCAGTGCCTCTGCGCTGTCTTTCAGTCCAGCTTTTTCCAGCCACTGGTAGGACTTTTCGATATCAGCCAACTTCTTCTATCTGTCTGTACATACCTTGCAGTGGTTTGTCCTGCCATGATGGTTCTTGCTCCTCTTCATCTGCATCGGGCTTCTGTTGACTGAGATATTCACTAAGGGATTTGGGGTGAAACCATCTATTTATCTGGCATCTATCTCCTCTTTTAGCCAGCTTATTATGCCAGTGGGGTATCTGATGACCAGCAGGGTGTAGGTGTTGATAGCTTAGACCTTGTTCTTCCCATTTAGTTCTTCTTAGGAGTTAGGCCTTACTATCTGTAGATATTTGGCTGTATATCCTGGTAGTATGGATCAGTGAGTCGATGTTGCTCTCATTCCTGGCGTACAGTTTGAAGTCATTCATATACAGGAGGTGACTGATGGTTACTCCATTTTGTAGTCAGTACCTGAAGCCAGTCTTACTGATGACCTGGCTGAGGAGGTTCAGGCCTATGCAGAACAACAGTGGGGACAGAGCATCTCCTAGATGCTGCACTTGATGGAGCCTTTTGCAATCGGCTTGAGGTTGGCCACTAGGGTTGTTTTCCACAGTTCCATTGAGTTCCTTATGAAGGTTCTTAGAGTCCTATTGATGTTGCATAGCTCCAAGCATTCCAGGATCCATATGTGAGGCACTGAGTTGTAGGTTTTCTTGTAGTCAATCCACGCAATGCATAGGCTTGTCTGTCTGGTCTTACAGTCTCGAAGTTTTATCTAGCAGTAGTTGATGTTTTGCTCCCCTGGTTTTCTTACCCATTCCTTTCTGGGCACCGCTCATGTATTGAGCCATGTGCTTACTCATCTCAGCCGCTATGATGCCTGACAGGAGCTTCCATGTTGTACGGAGACAGGTTGTCAGGTGGTAGTTGGATGGGACTGTTCCCTTTTGGGGGTCCTTCTATATCAGGAGTGTCCTGCTGTCAATTATCTATTCAGGGTGAGTCCCATCCATTAGCAGCTGGTTTATTTGAGCTGCCAGGAGCTCATGGATTACAGTTAGCTCATAGCGGAGTTCTTCATGCTTGAGACCCTTTCTTGGATGTCTGCCATTATGATGGTTACTAGGTCCTGTTCAGGGAGGTTGCTCTGGTCTGCTCTCAGGCCCACCATTCACTGAACATTGGTGTTATGTGATGCTTCCTTATCCTATATGTTTTTCCAGTATTGTTCAGTCACCAGGCTTGGTGAGTCTGCTCTCATGTCCTTATTACCCTGCCACTGAGAGTACACTTTGGATGATTTGGTGGAGAACACCCTATTTATTCTCCTTTCTTCTATTTCTCTGGTGTACCTCTTTTCCATACAAGATACTGTTGCTTGGTGGAGCAGTGTATATATGTATCTATATATATATATATATATAGATATATATATATATCCCCTCTTTACACACAGTACACATATCACACAAACACACAAAGATGCAAGTTAAAGCATTTCAGGGCAGGTTTTCTCAGATACTACATTAAAATTCAGTGTGCAGTACTGTATTAAAAACAGTGCAAGCATTAAATTGCTTCAAGCATTTCATTTTTGCAGACATACAGAACATATAATTCCCACAATTTGCTAATTTGGTGATTTTGCAGTATTTGATCCTTTTAACTCGCAGCACAAGGCACAGATCCCATTGACGCCTACACGGTTTTGTTGTTTAATCAAATTTTACAGTCACTTCTCCCCTTTCTATCTGTCCTTTTGGCTTATACCTGCTCTGCTGTGGCTGTGGTCTCTTGCTAAGGTGTCAGTGAGAGAGGTTTTCTGATTAATCCATCTTGCTACTGAAGTGGAAGAACTGTGAAAGCCTTGGTGAAAGCTCAAACATTTGACTCTCCTGCCGGTCATATGTTTGTTTATGTGTATTCCTACATTTTGTTGTCTATGTCTGTGTGTATCTAAAACTCTGTGCATGTACTTCTCAATGCTCTCTCATCTTTGAACATTCAAATGAGAATGAAGCCAGTTGGCCAGTGAAATGCTTTGACCTTAGTCCTTCGAGAAATTATATAAAAATGTTCTAAAATGTGTTCAAAGGAACATAGTTGTCAACCCGTTTCTAGCTCTAAGAAATGTATCTTGGACAGTGTTTGTTTTTGAGATTAAGAAGAGAGCAAAGATTAACATAGGTAGAGAAAACATATTTAGGGCTTCTTATTTTTAGGTCGTGTAATGTTTTATACAATTTCCACACTGCCAGTAGTAATAATTTTCTGTAGCCACATTTAGGAAAGGTACATGAAAGAATAGTTCACCTGGAGTGTTTTGTTGTCTCCAAACAGCTTAGCACCCAAAATTACTGCTGGGAGTGGGGGCCATCCAAATTAATTAGCACAGATTTTCTATTTGCTAACAAAACTGCCAAATGGAATAAAATAATTTGGTGTGCATGGAAATACAGTGTGTGTTAGAAAGGGCAGGGGACCATAAATAACTAAGGATATGCATAGACAGTAGAGCAGTGGGGAAAAAGAAAAAAAAAAAACAAACATGAATTTTACACTCGTACATAATGATCACACATGAACACAAATATGTACTTCAACAGCCTCTGTCTCATATACCAATCTAATACCTTCCTAATTTACAGTAGGTATAACTTTATGAGCTCAAGGTCTGAGACAGGTGAAGCCTGTTGTCCAAATCCCACTCCTGTTTTCTGCTTGGCTGGACTGTAATTTCCTGGGCTTTGGAGAGCAGGAGATGCTGCCCTGCACACAGGAAAACAGGCCTGATGTGCACTTAGACCCTGTATGTGGGGAAGAGATAAAGGACACACACACATTGATAAACCATCAAGACCACCACCTATTCCCTGAGCAAACAATCATTGAGCCACCATAATAGTTCTTACCTTTAAGAAATAGAACAACAATACCTTCATGCCACAGGGTCATGCACCATTGCCCTCCACTGATAATGCCTGTGCTCTATAATTTATTTCATATTCAGTGTTGTCTGTTTAGCTATGGGTATGTTTGCAACACTATGCCATGAACACAGAAACAATATACGTATGCCATTTGATTTCTGAGAGAACTACCCAGTTATATGTTTTCTAAAAGCATCTTCTCATGTAAGCAAACTCAAATATCTTGAATAAAAAGATAAAATTTCCTTTGAAGCTCTTTTTAAAGTGCAGTTCAAAGAGATTTTGCTAAGAGTAAACATTTTTTTTTAGTTTTAAATTCTTCCTTCAGGTCAGGATCATTCAATTCTGAGGGTTGTGTCACCATCCTGCTGTCCTTCAAGAAACCCCCATAAACCCCTGCAGACACACTGCTGTGCCCCTGCTCCGAGATAACCTGATTAAACAGTGAGTGCCCTGTTGCTCGGCCTCAGGCATTACTACTGCTAATTCAGCCTGTCTACCACCTGCTGAGCCACATGGCACAACCCTTGAATGCACTCTGCCTTTGTACCAGGACAACTCCACTTTCAGCTGTAGAGACTGGAGACAGAAACCCCCGACACTGACTCCAAAAGATGGGAAATGCATTCATATGGGTTGTGAGACGGCTAGAATTTATCCTGAGGGAGGTACAAATCTAAAGAGAGTAAGAGGAGATGAGTCATTGCTGAGAATGGTAATCTAAAAATAAACACACATTTATTATTTACTTACTTGTATGTTAACCGAGAGTCATTAATGGACCTTTGTACTAACCCTTAACACACTGAGCTACATTCAGTTTCATCTGAATCTTTACTCAAACTGTCAAAATGATCAACCTTTTATAATTCAGTGGACCACAGCATTCTGTGTGACTTTAGAGTGTAACCTTTCACAGACTGACAGCAAACCGTCCTTATATTATAGGCTAATATGTATTAAATTATGTATTAAGGTGTAAATTAAGGATGTCCTAGTTTTTTGGCCCTGATCAATGATGCAAATCCTTTAATATTAGATTAGATTAGAGTAGATGATTAGATTACACTTTATTGATCCCCAGGCAGGGTAATTTCAGGTGCCACAGCAGCAAGCAAAACATCACAATAAAAATAACAGAACAGCTGGGAAAGCAACGTAGAGCAAAACATAAAAAATATGGACAAAAACATGAGAATAAATAGCAACTATTCCTCCTGTAAGGACATATATAAAAGTTTAAAATAGATGATAGCAGACATGTAAGCCAAGTTTTCCACTGGCCCTTCCACCAGCCCTCCAAACAGTGCCTTTAGTGCCAGACAAAAGGAGATTGAATTACACCTTTGGAAAGGAGGGGGGCTATTTTCTACCATGAGACACCAGGGAGAGCCTTTGTGACTTTTTCAACGCCTTTCAGAAGCAGGATTATTTTTTATCTTGCCAGACGGCCACCTGAATGAAAGATCTTTTCTATCATTTTCTATCTTCTCTATACTTTTAACTCCCCCACTTCTTTTCACCTTCCATCTTTCGTTCAATCGCGGTCCCTCCAAAGACCATCTATTAATATGTTCTTTGGCATTCCAAGGGCCTCTCTTCATTTGATGTAATGACGAACATTTCAGATCAGTGACTTCAGGATGAGAAAGAAAAAGAAATCCACACATAACACAGTCTAGTATTCCTTTTCTGAAGAGCACATTACCGTATTTTAAAATAATGTAGTGTTCATTCATGTTGATAATGACTAATAACAGATTTTCCGTCATTAATACTGCCTTTATATCTAAATTTGAACATCCATATTTCTATTTAAAGATTTAAGGCTGGTTGCTCAAACATAAAGTGCAATGTCGAGAGTCAGTTTTAATTAAAACCTCCATTAATCTAAAGTTTTCTGTGTAAGATGCACATTATTCTAGCCCATAGATTACTTGGGACTGAATTGGGGAGAATGTATTAGATTAATATGACTGTAATTATTTGTTATAATTATAATAATTTGGAGCTTAGGGAGCGACAAATCAAAACAAATTACTTACTGAGCTGAACATCCTGTTGCAAACCATTTGGGGCAAACACACACGTACTATTTCTCTCCTCCCCTAGATTTAGTTATGACCAAGCTTTAGTCTATACTGTATATTGTAAGACATGTCAAACTACATATAAACCAGAATTTCCCCTCTGGGATTAATAAAGTTTTATTATCTTACAGAACCATGTGTGAGCATGTAATCTTTCTACAGTCTCCTTGTACCCTCACAAAATTACATCTGAGGGTGATAGAAGCAGTTAGATTTGCAATATTTTCGTCTTTAACCAAAGTTTTGGACAATTCAATTTGACCTAGATAAAAAGTTTATACAATTCATCCTCAAAAAAAATGTTTGTATCTATGCAAAATTTCAGGCAACACTTCCAGTAGTTAAGATATTTCAATCTGGCTCAAACTGGTGGATCAGTAATGCAATCCCTAGGTGCTGCTAGTATGGCTAAAAATGTCTCAGGGAGGTGCTAATCTTGTAATTCCAGTGTATAGGAAGTTTTGGTTGAACTGTTTTGGGCTTTGATGGTATAAAGGTGGGGTTTCACTTTCCCGAAAATGTGCTCTTCAGCAGAAAACTTTAACCCATTCCCAGTTGGTCTTTCTGCATGACTCAGAGAGCTGTGGTAAGAGCATTAAACACAGTTGGCAGATGTGCTCCTTTCTTGACAGCCAGCTTCACTGGCTTAATTTCATTGGTATAGAATTACTCAAGTTTCTGAAGGAAGATGCAGCAGATGTGTGAAGCACTGGTGGATTATCATCCTCTTTTCCCAATAGGTGTTTCTAAGGGAAGCTGATGCCTCGATGTCTTAAGCTTTGAAAGGACTAGAGGAAAAAAAGTTAAATTCTTTTGGGAAAGTGAGGGAAAACCATATGAAGGTGCAGGACAACTGAAAAAAGACTAAAAGGCTTCAGAACTACAGTATATAGGCCTTGGGTGCCTTATAATAACATTAAGTTGTTTTTCTATCATTCTATCAAAATATATTCTACTTCCTCGAAACATAATTCCATGTCCAATAGCATATATTGTACTTCATGATCCCCATTTGAGTTTATATGGTCAAAGACACTACCAGCTTCCCTATCATCATTAGGCTGTACAGATGGACCTCTGACCAATCTAACTCATTTTGCAGGAGCTATAACCTGAGACACATCAGCAACTTTCACAGTGATCAGATTATGCCCCCTTCCTCTGTCCAAGGCAGAGCATTAGGCAGAGCATTGAGGAGATTTAAGGGAGGGAAAACTCTTCCTCCTGGGGACTATCTGAACTGTGTCAGGGCAGGACCAGGGTCCTGCAGGGTGTAGCGCAGCCTGCTGATAAAGGCTGAGCCATGGGAGTGTTTGGGAGGTGCTGGGTCCTATTCACCTTAGAGCTACCGCAGAGCAGTTTCACTGGGATCTTAAGAAAACCACAGGCAGGCACAGCCCCTTTGAATTCATCTCCCCAGCAAAGGGAGGACTGGTTGAATGGCTCAGGTGGAGATGAATGCAGAATGAATTTGAAATGAGGTGAAGGCAGTGGAAGTGATGCTTCCATATGCTGTGCCCCTTTTCACCACTTTCCTTTTAAGTCTCCCTATTTTTGTCTGTGTTCAATGCTGTGATAAAGCATCCCCAGCTCAGCTACCTTTTCTTCCACTTCTGCCACTATGAGCTAAGTGCCCATTGGACTGGGGCTTCAGCTCATACACCTGCCAAAATCTGTCTTCTGTAATCAACCAGACTTCTCATCTGGGCACAAAGACCTTTAAAGACTCAGTGCTAGAAGACATCCTTGGAGGACCACAATATTTTGTATTTAAATTGAAATAAACCAAAGGATTAAGAAGTCGAGTTACTCTTATTCTCAAAGAGTTCAGTTATAGTTAGAGTTATATTTCTCTATATTTGCATATATGTGCATAATGTTTTAATGTAAAATGTCTAGGCCTATACAAGCAAATTGTACATGTCAATTAGAAGCCTTACATAGATGAGAACATTTTTTGTGGCAACGACAAAAATAAATTGTAATAATCTCTTGAACAAGAGTTTAAAAAAAAACAAATAAATGAAACCTTTACTCAGAAAAACCACTTACCCATGGAGAAGTGTCAAGGTCTCAGCATGATGGTGATAGAGCTCTGTTTGAACTGAAACTGCAGGAGCAAGATTTGTTTCCTGCGAGCTGTGGTCTTAACCAGCAGTATGGCCTTTAGGTACCGATGTACACTTTGTGGCTGGGGCCAGGCTAACTAATAAAAACAGAGTCTGTCATTTTCACTGTGACTTCCTTCTGCTGATAAGGCATAAGGAGGCTCCATCTTCTTCAATTCTCCCTGCCTTTAATAAGTAATTTTCTGTCCAAATGAAATGACTGACCCTTCGTGCAAACATAGATGCTAATTTTCAACTTAAGAAAATATTTTGGTATGATTCATGATACAGAAAAAATAACCTGCTCATTTCAGAGGCAAGTGATGAGCCATGTGAGGAACACAGTGCCTTAGGTCTGGGCTGAAACTTCTGCCTTTGAACTACACACACACATACACACACATAGTGTCCATGTCATCAAGATTGGGTGCTCTTCAAAATGTAATGTAATTTTATCTACACGTCAGTGCAAGAACCTTCCATACATAAGAATAAATTAAATGTAAACCATAATGTACATTTAAACAAGTAAAAAATGTTTTATGTATTTTACCCACATATTTCCTGAATGTTATGCATTGGCTTTCATCTTTTCCATGTCTATTGTGCCCAGATCAAATGATATGCAGCCTTTCATTAGATAAAGATCTCAGAGGAGATGAAGGGCTGATAGGTGAGGACTTGCCAAAGCATTCAAAAACTGGACCATAGAGGATACTTTATACACAAAGACAAAAAAAGCTATTAGAGGGGACCTAGTATATGCATTATAGTAGCAGCGATGCCAATAATAGAGTAGATAAAGAAAAGGTTGTGCTGCTTTTACCAAATTCTATTTGATGAATATTCCTATTGTTACAGGCACAACTGTTTAATCAGACTCACTATTTCACATAAAACCTGCAGAGTAAGAAAAACTGTAATTGTAAAAGATTATGGTTTTGAGACAAGGCATGAAAAAACATCTCTGACGATTATTTATCAGCACTTGCATACAGTACAGTATGTAGAGGCACAATGTCAGTCTTGCTTTTCTCTCTTTTTGAATCTCTAAGTACAATCAGGATCCTTTTTAAAACAGAAGAAAAGAGTAAGAATGGGGGAAATGCTCTGTCACAGTTCCATACCTCATAATGAACATACTGCATAATATTACTGGTTTTGCAAGCAGTAAGTAAAATGTACTGAATGTGTAATTATGTTTGTTGTAACAGGATGTAATTCATGATGTGTGCGATGTGTGATAGATGTCAGAATTGCAAAGTGGGACCGTTTTTTTCTGATACCCCTGTTGCATTAAATGAAACTCTTTATTTGTTTTAACAGCCTGTTAAATGATCAACAGAGGGAGCAATTCTGAGGTTCGGGTGGGCATGACATTCTGGCTGAATTATCAGGACAAAAGATGATCAACTGCTTTAGAAAAATCTGGTTCTCTGATGAAATGTCCAAGATACAAGAATGGACATAAAAATGAAAGGAGATATGGTAACCACAACTCCCAAGGGACAATTCAGTAACAATGGGCAACAAATAAAAATTTCTCGTTCGTGTTTGAGAGGTCGTTCCACAGTTCATAACAGTCTGAATTATTCATGTTATGTTTTTCTTGTGCTCAGTGCAGTAATAAAGAATTCAGGACAGACATTTAATGTGAAGGGATATATTACGTATGCCACCAGTGCCCATACAACTGAATGTATGTGGGGGGAAAACAAAGCAACAATTGAAAATTTTGATTTCCGAACACAAAAGAGCCATTAGGAGACAGGATATAACTTCCCCTGTAGCAAAACAGTTTGGAACAGAGCCACACAGTTTCATGACTACATTTTCCGTCCAATGAAAAAAGCATTTGCCCAAAGCAAGGTGCTAATATGGATCTGTCACTGTGAATATATAAACTCATAAATGGAATGAAGAGTTGGATTAAAGGTGTATTCGATTACTTTGTTTGTACTTGTACTGTTGTATTTTAGGAGATTTGTACTATTGTAGTTCTTGAGTTATTTTTACTTTTTATTTGACTCAGTCTCAAGTCAGTTTGTTATTCTTTCTGAAGTCTTTGTTCATAGACAGTTTTTCCACCTTTTAAGTGCAAATACAGCAAGGACACTGTACTGTATTGTAGTATGGAAGTGGAGCACACCTTAGACATTTGCCTGTTCCGTTGCATGGTTCTTTAAAATTCAACGAAAGTCATGCAAATCAAGCTGTTCATGGCTGGCTGTATTTGAATTATCACACCATTTCCTTTGATCTGAGGTGATATGTGTTTGATTCTGTGTTGCCTCTCCCTGTCAAACTGGTTATTGCTGTGTTCATTGTGTGATCCTCCATTCAGATGCACTAGGCACCTCACAGCTAATGTTCTCATTACAGCTTAGACATGCTGAGAAAAAAAAAATCAACTGAGCATGTGTGTGTGTTTGTGTGTGTGTGTGTGTGTACACGACTTTCTATGGTTGCATGGACACATTTCACACGGATGCCATTCTTGTGTGGACACTTTGGCCACACAATGTTGTGAGGACATTTGAAGTTGTGAGGACCAGCCAAAATGTCCTCACAACTTCAAATGGTTTTTTGAGTGTTAAGACATGGTTTCAGGATTAGAATTAGGTTTAGGTTAAGGTTAGGCATTTAGTTGTGATGGTTAGGGTTAGGGTCTAGGGAATGCATTATGTCTGAGTGCCCTCAAAACTATATTGAGGCATGACTGTGTGTGTGTGTGTGTGTGTGTGTGCGTGCACAAACTGTTCAGTGGATAGGATGAAAACACACACTGGGTTGAGAACACCATTAGTTGAGAGTTAGCGGTTTTGCAGCATGGAGACAAAAGGGAAAATGGTCCCTCTTAAGAAAAGCCTCCCATGGTATATTCTCAAGGCAGAGAGCACAAGAAGGAGGATGAAATGATATATGAAACCATTAGACTCCTAACACCTAAAACACTTAGTTCTGCTGCATGTGTGCCATTACTGCCATTACACTATACGCTGCAGGCATCATGAGGGCGGAGAGATAGGAGGACAAAGAAAGAGGAAGACAGAGGCGTGAGATAGAGGAGAGGAGTGGGATGACCTGCATGATAGAGAGGTTGTGTGATGTCATGCATTACTGATAGGAAGAGGAAAGGCTGGTAATGTGATGCTACAGATAAAGAAGGAATCTTCCCTGCTCACTCTCCCTTTCTCAGATGAGACTCCACAGCCTTGTGTGAGTGCTAATAAAGGAAGTGAGGTGATCTTTTTAGCCACAGATTAAGATTGAAATGGAGGTAATGTCATTACAGTACATATGGTATCTTTATAGGATGCAGACTGACTTCATAGGGTGCAGCCTCTTGTGCAGATAGAATTTCTCTGTGACAATCAACATTAGCAACATAGAGCCTATTATATTTCCAGTCACAAGCACTCTAAAGTACAGCTTTGAATAGTGTAGGTGTGATATTTTCCCTGGTCTATAGCATAGTATCAACTCACTGTATCTGAATGTGCTGCATATACCACTTAAAACTTGATACCACATTCTTTCTAAAACATACATTTTTGTAATTACAGTAAACAAAAGAGAAAATTGCTGATTAAGATTTTTTTTAAATAAGCAAGATAGTTTTATTTTTAATGATAAGCCATTACAATTAATATTTATGGATTCAGTCCACAGATTTGTTATGCTCCTATAAGCACCAGTCAGTCAGAAAAGCACCACTTCTCTGCATCAGGCCAGGTGCTTGCTATTCTTATGCTTGTCAAAACATAGTCCATCCATCCATCCATCTTCTTCCGCTTATCCGGGGCCGGGTTGCGGGGGCAGTAGCCTAAGCAGGGATACCCAGACTTTCTTTTCCCTGGACACTTCCTCCAGCTCTTCCAGGGGGACACCAAGGCGTTCCCAGGCCAGCCGAGAGACATAGTCCCTCCAGCAAGTCCTGGGTCTTCCCCAGGGCCTCCTCCCAGTGGGACATGCCCGGAGCACATCCCCAGGGGGCGCCCAGGCGGCATCCGGAACAGATGCCCAAGCCACCTAAGCTGGCTCCTCTCGATGTGGAGGAGCAGCGGCCCTACTCCAAGCTCCTCCCGGGTGACCGAGCTCCTCACCCTGTCTCTAAGGGGGCACTCGGCCACCCTGCAAAGGAAGCTCGTTTCAGCCGCTTGTATAAGAGACCTTGACCTTTCAGTTATGACCCATAGCTCATGACCAAAGGTGAGAGTAGGAACGTAGATTGACCGGTGTCTCGAGAGCTTCGCCTTTCGGCTCAGCTCCTTCTTCACCACGATGGACCAGTACACCGACTGCATTACTGCTGCCGATGCCCTGATCCGTCTGTCAATCTCACATTCCGTCCTTTCCTCACTCGTGAACAAGACCCCAAGATACTTACACACATAGTGTGTTTTGTCATATGACCAGCTACCTACCCCAAGAAAGTGGAATAGAAATGCAAGAAAATGTGTAAAGCGGTTTAAATTCTCTCCATTGTTTTTTTGTTTGTTGCTGCCAACCTGGCAGTTGTGCCAGAACAGTAACAGATGGTGAGAGTCACTTGATACAGAGAAGATTGTTATTCCTGTATTTTTCATCTTTTTTTACATCAAATTATTGTTTACATCTTTACATGCTAATGTTATGGCTCCAGGGATGATAATATTAGTCATTTGTTTAGTCCACAATTTTGTTCTGGACAATTATCAGAGGGATTGGGATGAATTGAATTTATCCTTGCAATACATATAAAGAATTGGAAGAGAGGAGCTGACTAAATGGGGCAGGGTTGTCCCACTCTGGATTAATAGCTGCTTGTTTGCTGGATATTATGCACATCTTAGCTGGCATAGTCCCCTAGGTGAAAGGGGGGATGACTAAAAATTCTGCAGAGTAGGGAGAAGCAGAATGCATAAATACGTGATGTTGGCAAATGAAGGATCCCTCAGCAGAGGAGCAGACGAAGTGAAGGAGGTGGAGAGGATGAGTAATCTTAACAGGCTCTCTCCATCTTATCCATATACATCTATATGTAAGTGTCTGTAAAGGAATCTGGAGAGTCATGCAAACAGGACACAATTTAGTCAAGTTGAAAGAGGAGTGGGAGGTGGTTATATAAAATAAAACAAATGTATAGATGTGTTGAGGTTGAGTGATTGCATGGCTAATAAAACTACTCAAACTGGTCTACAACAACAAATAAAGTATATACTAAATGTGTATGTACTTTATATCCATTCAGGAACAAATGATGTCATTATTGTGTGCCAGAGTAACTGCCAACCACCAAAATAAAGTAACCGTGTTTATCTGTCTTAAGACAAATGTTGGAAATTAAGCTAGTCCATTTTTAACTGGGGCTGTCTTTTCATTAGGGAGCTGGTGGGGTGTCTTTGAAGCAGGATGCGAAAAGAATATGAAAGAACCACCTGCAGTTTTATGAAGATTATTATAAACAAAAGTTGCCCCCAGAACACCATTGTTGCTGTGGAAAATAAACTGTGTCTTTTCATCCCCACAGCTGGAAGTATCAACCATAGACTTCGATGGAAATGTTGTTGATGGGCCCACCTTACTACAGATCACTGTCATCGACCAAAATGACAACCGGCCCATCTTCAAAGAGGCGCGCTACACAGGAGAGGTGCTCGAGGGATCCCCTACAGGTAGGTGACATTGTTATATTGAAGGGCACTGGAGAGAACTAGGCTCTTATTGGATTTAGCTGGCTAGCAATATCACATGCAGTATGATTGCTACACTCAAGATGTCCTGTAATCTGAGGTTGTATCTTGAGCTGCATGATTTTTTTGCTTTGTGAAGTGTGTTGTTTTAAACTTGCCACACTTATTCTGTGTGAATATTTGGACTGTTTTACTGTCTTTAGTCTCTTCATGTAAACCCAGACTGATGCCATGACATTGAGGGAGCTCTGTAGGGGCCACACCATCTGATGCAGGATGACTTTTTTCCAGATAGCTCTTTATGAAGTAAAAACACCTCTTTCATGGGATTGTGTTATGAATAAGAATGAGAACATCATTTGAAGCGTTTGCATATTTTTTTTAATTTATCTTTTACAGTAATGGGGTGTGTGTAAGTTGAAATAAGATCAGATGTTTTTATATAGCACTTTAAAAACGTCTAGTTGACTTTACATAGAAAAAATAAATAAATAAAATAAAATAAATATAATCAAAAACAAGAAATAAAACAGTATAATACAAAAAAGTATCAAACTCCACTACATATGAAAAGCAAAGGAAATAAGTACATTTTAAGCAAAGATTTAAAAATCTGAATCCACTCTAACTTTGAGATGTAGACTATTCCATAGTTTAGGGGCTGCAACAGCAAAAGCACGGTTGCCCCAACGCTTATATCTGACCCTAGGTATCTCTAGAAAGTACTGACCTGATGATCTAACAGATCTAGTTGGTTTGTGCCATTGCATTAGATCAGTGAGGTGGGGTAGAGCAACACCATTTACGTTAAAGCAACTTTGTCAACTTTGAAAACTTATGACTTTGGCATTCACTTTTGGGGGAAGAAAAGACACCGTAGTTGTTTGAAATGCAGCAATATATACCACTACCTGCCTTACACTTTCCAACATATCATTTTCAGAAACACTTCCATAAATGGGCTGAGAGCAGCACTTAGACTGCAACATGTCAGGGTGGCTGTGGCTCAGGAAATAAAGTGGATTGTCCAATAATGGCAGGGTTGTCGGTTTAGTTCTCAGCACCACATGGTAATGTGGCAAAAAGAGACACTGAACCTTGTGATGTGAATGCGAATTGTTATGTGTTTTGTCAGTCATGGCAGAAAACACTGCATACATTTTCCATTTTAAATATTGAAAATAGTTGTTTTAATGTAAAAGCAAAAAGGTGAGTGATGATACCAAGATAATCTCTACCATTTATTTGGAGCTATGTTTTAGTGTTTCTAAATTCAGGATATTAATACAGGTTTAACTGTGTCAATCACTGGTGTGATAATGATCCTCTGCAGTCAAACCAATGTCATTTCAGAATTCTACAAGTTATTCTCAGTTTCTTTTGAATTACAAGTGTGTAATTTCACTACTATAATTACTGTAATTGGAGCAGTGGTGTTACTTGAATGGATAATTGATTTAAAGTGGTAATTTTATTTCTAAATGTATACCTTTTGTTGTTGACTGACAAAATAGTAGGACGAGGAAAGATATTTTTACAATACTGGTACATAATGCATATTGAAAAACAATAATAATGTTGAGTGTTTATAAAAACTAAAAATACCACAAGCACATGACAAATTAATCCCTCCCCCAGGTGTTTATGCATCAGTTTAGCAGTGCTGACTTGGTGACGGCTCGAGTGCTCTTTGATGCCTTTGTCATTTTGACACATTAGGTTCTTTTTTTGGTTTTCTGAGCTGTTGTCACTGATATCGCTGTTCTATTTTCAACGTGACATCTGTGCACTCACTGTGCTACTGTAGGATATACATGAATAAATGCTCTATGTCCAATTCTGTTTCACAAAATTGTGCTAACCTGTTGCAATCCCTACACAGGCAAAGTATGTGTGTTTAAGTTAACTGTGCAGTCTTTAAAGCAGAAATTCTTTTTTTTTTTAAATTATTTCAATGTACAGCTGTGGTGTGAATGACTGTCATCCAAAATGCTGTGGTTATATATGACTTGATGCTTGGGTGAGAACTATGGAGGCGGGCGCTCACATTCTGGACAAACCGTCAGTATTCATTGCCAGGTTTTATTTGGCTCTTATCGTTGAACTGCTTTCTCTAGTGGATTTGTATTTCTTTATCACATTAATATGTTATTTTTGGTTTTATTCTTAAATAGTGGTTCTTTGTGGTCTAGATTGTGCTGCTTTTAGAAGAAAGGAAGAAAGGACTTGATTGGCATTGTTACTGCCACTTCTCGACTCCTCCTTAAAAAGTATTTTTCTTAGTTGTACAGTGTTTCCAGCTGCCATAGTTGCACCACACGGTGCTGATGATGAAATTAGCAAAAATCACTTTCTTCACCCTGTGTGTTCCTGCTGTTTACCTTGAAGTGCTACTGATTCACTGAAAAACTGTCCCTCAGGTCTAACTGTCAAGTGCCTTAAGGGCAAACATATTGAAGCGTACAGTTTGGAGAAATGCATTTCATTATTGAATGTAGGTCACTGTCATACGATAATAAAAGCACACAGAAAAATAAAAATGGTAAAATTACTGTGAGGACTACTTTTCACTGTTCTCATTAGCACAAAAGCCCAACAAAAACTTTCATCACCAACAGAGCTTCACAGATAAGAGGGATCAGACAGGCAGACGAAAAGCAGGCAAATGCATAGATGCACCCATCTGTACATCTATCTTTGTGAGTACACTCACTGATATAATGCGTTCCCTCAGCCCTTACCATAACCTTAACTATCATGACTAAATATCTAACCTAAACCTAAACCTAACCTTAACCCTAAAACCACGTCTTAATCCTCAGACAGACCTTTGAAAGTGTGTCAGAAAGTGAGAACCACCCAAATTCACTGCAGAACCAAATTCAAACCGGTCCTCACAATGTATAGCCACACAAATTCACACTCAAAACACACACACACAGTTTTCCATAGAGACATTCTGAGCTGTTGTCAACCTCATGCTGAACTTGTTTTGTGAATTGCTAATATAGACATTGTTTATGCGATGGTATGTATTTGGTAAGCAACACCATGTCATTATTGGCTGCACAGAACAAGATAATAGACTGACAAACTTGCACAGTTGAATCTTGTTAGAATAATGCAGTCAAACTAAGAGTGCATTTTGATGGTTTGATCGGCAGTAACAGGCCTTAAATAAAAGAATCCAATTGTTAGAAATGTAAAGCAGTGGCACCAAGAGAAATACCAAGTGATCTATTTTTTAGTTTGTTTTTTTATATAATCTATGTTCCAGACCTGATACAGAGAGTGCATTTTCATTACCTGTTACTACAGTTATGCTTTTGTCATACAGACCCCTGTATGCTTGTTTCAGCCATAGTTTGCCTGTAGCATGTATGATCCCCTGTGTGTGTGAGGGTGTATGTTTATTTATGTATACCTGCCTGTATGTTTAGTAGTACCACTGGGAATGAGTCAGAAATATGAAGAACCCCAAGCGGGGAAATCTCTTTTTTGGTCCCAGTGAGGACCAGACATATGCTGATCATATGATCATCCAAAACAGATGAATCAGCATATGAAAGTAGCCCTGAATGTGTTTAGTTGACAGGTCAGATCTGACTTTTGCAACCTCAGCACCAATGAAAAAGATTTTACTTCACTGGGTTACTGGCATTTCACTTCTAGTTCTTTTTGATAACCCAGAGAGCAGCCTGTAAACTGCTTTTTTCTAAGTGGATTATTGTCTCATTGAATAAACTAAAGTGAGCAAAACAAATTGAAGTGAAGTTTGATTTTATTTTCAGTATAGCGTGATCTGACAGATGCTTGGTGTTTTAGTTGCCATGGATGCCAGACCCAATTGAGCTCAGAAATAAGATGAAGGATGAAGCTCTGAACACTGTGTTTCTTGCATATGCCTGAAAAATCTGTGTACTAAATTGTCTACTTAGGCAACGTGTCAGTTCAGCCTCAATGATCTGTTCAGTAATAAATCAGTCATTTAAATTATATTTAGCAACTACTCACTTTTCCAAAGGTTTCATGGTCAGTAGTACATTTTAAAAGGATTGGTTTGTATGAGGATGCCATATATATGAGTAGATAGACTGATATATATATAATGACTACTGATTACAGTGTAACAGATCTTTTTATATTCTATCTTGTAGTGGAGATGTCCCTCTAGTGTTGCTGTAGGGTGGGTATGAGGGACATCTGGAAATGATGCAAGCTATGTGTAGCCTGCCAAACATGGTGGTCCCTGGTTCCCAATCGGAGGGCCCCAATGGAGGGGTTCTCTGGCAGGCCAACCCCTGGAAAGGGTTGCCTCTGACATTCTGGAGCTTCCCACAACTAGTAAGGGGAACAGTTAAGTTCTGGTGGTGGAGAACTACTTCACTAACTTTGTAAACTTGTATGTCTTACCCAGTCAAACTGCACAGACTGTGGCTCAGTGCCAGTTTGAGGACTATGTTCTGGTGCATGGTGTGTTTGAGGCCTTACACAGTGATCAAGATCATTAGTTTGAAGAAAGGGTGATTCAGAAACTTTGCCAGCTGTTAGAGCTCAGGTGTGTCGCTTACTGTAGCCATATTTTGAGTTTGTCATATCTTTATTATGGACATTGTCATTTGCTCTTTTCTAGGTTAGTTTTGCATTATAGATGCATATTGGGATGTTCGGTTTTTGATTCCTGTTGTTTCATTTCATGCCTTGTAATTTTATTACTGTATAGTATGTAACAGATCTTATTCTATATTGTACTGGAAATGTCTCTCTGGTGTTGCCATTGGGGAGGCATGAGCAGTGTAGTGTGTGCAATAAAGGAGCTGGGAAAAGGGTTGACGTGTGTTCTAACCTCATCGTCTGTGTCATTATTCTCTTCTCTACCTGATTACTTTTCAGAATGCTCGGTTACAAGAGCAAGCATCCTGGCAAATGTCACCAACCAGATGTTGAGTACTTTTAGGCCTCACAAACATGGTAACCAGTCAAAACAAGTCCTGAAGTCTCTGTGAAATCATTTGTCTGTGGAATTGCCAACGTTAAATCGTTATTACAAATGGCCAGTGTGTGGTCTCCCGGTCCTGTCGAATCCTAGTGTGTGTGTGCGCGTGTGTGTGTTCAAAAGATTATAAAAATCAGTTAAAAATATCCTTATAGCTGCAGTCTCCTATGGTTTAAAATTAGTGAAGATTTTAAAATCATAGAAATTGTAGACCATTCATTTCTTTGTAAATGGGCAAACTTGTCTTTGTGTTGAATCTTATAAGGTGCTGGATGCATAATAAATTCTTGAAAGTGAAGTCTGGCAAATGGATCCAGATGAGCACAACTCTAAGGAATAAAGAACAGGAAAAAAAGTTATATTATATAAATTCCTGACTTTGTGGAGTGGGAGTCAGGCATTTCTTGTAGGTAACATTGTAGTCAGTGGATACACTCATTTAAAAGGTTCAGGAGGCCAAACCAAACATTCGGCTTGCCTTTGTGCCACAAGCAAGCATTATCACTGTGCTGCTAAACTTTTAACTTTTTGGACCGGTGCTATCTTCTAAAAATCATTATACAGCCATGTTAAGTGTATCACTGAAGTTAATGCAGGGTATGTCCATATGTTGTGTGTTATGTGTGGACAAGCGTTTTTGTGTGGACTTTGACACTGTATTTCGTTGTATATGGTCTGTGGCATCATGGCACGTGTGTTACACAGTAGTGACTGGGTAGCAGAGGAAGCTGCAGGGGAGAATGTCACAGTGCTCTGACATTTCTGTGCAAACTGATAACAAGGGCAGCCAAAGCCCGAGTCTTCTGGCAAGCCCTCTCCTTCCTGTCTGTTTACTCCTCCACTCTTTGTTTTTTTTTTTTTGCCTTCATGCCTTTCATTCCCTTGGGCTTTGTGTACACACTATTCTACTCCATTTTTCACCCATATTTGTGGTTTCAGTATTCTCTGTGGTTTCGCTATTCTCTCCATCTTTGCCCTGTCTACCAGCTTTTTAGAACTACTGATATTGACTTACTTGCTTTTGCCTGACTTCACTAGGGGGTTTTCTGAAATTGTTTGATGGGATCATTACTTTTTTGAAGTCAGGGCAAAAATACCGGTAACATGCTGGCAACTTTTTTAATTAACTCTCTCTGACTGATATCATGAGCAAGCCCACAATGTTAAAAGATAAAACTAGTGTAAGAGGAGTATTTTTTCAGAGCTGGGTTAATGCACATTTTGTACTTAACGGCTTCAGCTAATGCTGGCAGGGAAAACCTTTCGTTCTGTCTCATTGGTGTACAGCCGAACTGCACGTTCTACAAGCGGCTGCCCCTCGAGGCACTCCGCCAGAGAGCGAACTTTTTCATTCTTGCCGCTGAAGAGTGCTGGCAGAGCCAGGAGAGGCCTCCTCCCTCCTCTCTGCACTCCACTCCCACGGTTTCCCCCTTCTCTCTCCCCCGCCGAGGAAACTCCCGGCTGGGATGACAAGCTTGGACCCATCCTGGAATTAGCCTTGGACTCACAGTGAGACAACTCTGCCTCCTTACTATGCCACTTGCCGGATGTCTCCCCGCTCCACCTCCTCCCCTCCGGGGAGCCGGTGCAAATGTCTGCCGCTAGCATGCTAGCTAAATGGCCTACACTGGCCTCTTCTACTCCTCTGCCGGCCATGGTTCAGCTATTACAAGAGCTCCTGGGCAGTATCACGACAGCGGCTAACAGGTGTAAGCTCCCCGTCCCTCCTGAGCTGGTTCAACCGCTTCAGTATGCCCACTTCAGCAGGTACAACCCGCGGCAGGCGCCATGCCGTGTACCTGTTTGGCCTGGATCACCTACCATCTCTGCTTACCTTTCCACGGCAGCATCGGAGCCAGCCAAGCTAAAGCTCCGGTGTCGACCTTCTCCCCGATCACGCAGGTGGCTGACCTAATGGTAGGTAGTTTTCCCATGGTCCAGAAACATGGAACAGAGCCTGGCCTCTCTGTTCGGAGCAAACGGGCCGGGCGGCATCCGAAGGATGTGCTAGCTGCTAAGCTAGCGGACAGGTCTCATCTGTGCACCATGATTATCGCCCGAGGGCGAGACATCCCACCGAGTCCCGAGCTCATTTTCAGCTCCCGCTCCTAGTCACCCCCCTCAACTAGCGGTCGTTCCGGCTCCGACCCCTTCCTCCTCGGACCAGATGCCTCCTGCACGTGCAGGCTAGCTTGAGTGAGCATGCTAATCAGCACACTCCCTTCACACAGCTGTCTTGTTCAATTCAATTCAATTTTATTTGTATAGCGCCAAATCACAATACAAATCATCTCAAGGCACTTTACAAAAACTAAAACTAAAAACCCAACAAATCCCTTATGAGCAAGCACTTGGCGACAGTGGAGAGGAAAAAAACTCCCTTTAACGGAAGAAAAAAACCTCCAGCAGAACCGGGCTCAGTTTGGGCGGCCATCTGCCTCGACCGGTTGGGGTGAGTGGATAGAGCAGAGAGAAAAGAACAGCAAAAATAAACAACAAATAGACACTGCAAGTTGGTGGGGCCAGTAACTGCACATCAGCGATAAACAGCTCCAGGACCAGGGACACCTGCAGAAGGTACAGAGAGAGAGAGAGAGAGAGGGAGGGAGAGAGCACAAACTAGGGGAGAGAGAGAGCACAAGGTTAGTAACATTCAATGGTGGAATATACATGAGGTGGGAGAGAAGGGGGGGGGGGGGGGGGGGTAGGGTAGGGGAGCTCAGTGCACCGATGGTCCTCGGGCAGTCTAGGCCTATAGCAGCATAACTAACTAAGGGATGGTTCAGGGTTGCCTGAAGCCAGCCCTAACTATATGCTTTGTCAAAGAGGAAGGTTTTAAGTCTAGCCTTAAAAGTACAGAGAGTGTCTGCCTCCTGAACCCAGGCTGAGAGCTGGTTCCACAGGAGAGGAGCTTGATAGCTAAAGGCTCTACCTCCCATTCTGCTTTTGAGAACTCTGGGAACCACAAGTAGGCCAGCACTCTGAGAGCGAAGTGGTCTATTGGGATAATATGGTACTATGAGGTCTTTAAGGTATGAAGGAGCTTGATTATGAAGGGATTTGTATGTGAGAAGAAGGATTTTAAATTCTATTCTATATTTTACAGGGAGCCAATGAAGAAAAGCCAATATAGGAGAAATATGATCTCTCTTGCTAGTTCCTGTCAGGACTCTGGCTGCGGCATTCTGGATTAATTGGAGGCTTTTTATTAAGATATTAGGACATCCAGATAGTAATGAGTTACAGTAATCTAGCCTTGAGGAAACAAACGCATGGACTAGTTTTTCTGCATCATTTTGAGACAGGATGTTCCTAATTTTGGAAATGTTGCGCAGGTGAAAGAATGCAGTTCTAGAAATTTGTTTTATGTGTGAGTTAAAGGACATGTCCTGGTCAAAAATAACTCCAAGGTTTTTTACAGTAGTGCTGGAGGCCAGGGCTATGCCATCTAGAGTAGCTATAATTTTAGAAAAGTTATTTCTGAGATTTTTAGGCCCAAATATAATGACTTCTGTTTTCTCCGAGTTTAAAAGTAAAAAGTTACTGGTCATCCAAGCCTTTATGTCAGTTAGACAGGCTTGAAGTCTGGTTAACTGGTTTGTGTTAACAGGTTTAATAGATAGATATAACTGAGTGTCATCCGCATAGCAGTGGTAATTAATAGAGTGCTTCCTAATGATATATCCTAAAGGAAGCATGTACAGGGTGAACAGAATCGGTCCTAGCACAGAACCTTGTGGAACTCCATAACTAACTTTTGTTCGTGTGGAAGGTTCATCATGGACATGAACAAACTGGAATCTGTCCGATAAATAGGATTGGAACCACTTTAACGCTGTTCCTCTGATACCAATCACATGCTCCAGTCTCTGTAATAAGATGTTGTGGTCAATGGTGTCGAATGCTGCACTAAGGTCTAGGAGGACAAGTATCGAAACAAGTCCATTATCTGAGGCTAAGAGAAAATCGTTGGTAACTTTCAACAGTGCTGTTTCTGTACTATGATGTGCTCTAAATCCTGATTGGAAATCTTCAAATAGTTCATTCCTGTGTAAGTGGTCTGATAGCTGCTTAGCAACAGCTTTTTCTAGGATTTTAGAAATAAATGGCAGGTTGGATATTGGTCTATAATTAGCCAAGACACCTGGATCAAGACTAGGCTTTTTGAGTAAAGGTTTGATTACTGCAGTCTTAAAGGCCTGTGGTACGTAGCCTGATACTAGAGATACTAGAGATTGTTTGGGCCCTCTGTCAGCTAATCTTTGATTTGACCACAAGAGGGCGCCCGCGAATCAGACATCCTCGCTATTTCCATGTCCCATCATCCCTTTTGGACAAGGCTCCCCATGAATTATTGCCGGTCTGCTTCCAGGTGCGTTGACGGTGCAGGGAGCTGCACAACGGCTTTGTGAACAACTGGTTCACGTCGATAGATCTGAAGGACGCGTATTTCCATTTCTCCATCATTCCCCAACACAGGGAATTCTTCCATTTCCAGGGGACCAGCTACCAGTACAACCACCTACCATTCGGGTACTCGCTGCTCTTTACTGTCGCTGTCTCAACGCACTTTCTCGAAGTGCAATCAACAGCAATGGAGCCCCTTTGGAGACAGAGAATGAGAGTCCTGTTCTACCTCGACGACCTGCTTCTGCTGGCCCACTCCCTAGAGGAGTCGCTGCAGCAGACCGCGGAACTAGTGGATCATTTGAGATCTTTAGGTTTCACCATAAACTGGAAAAAAAGCGCGCCCCAGTCTCACTTCGCTCCATGCAGACGCATTAGGGCTCGATCGGTGATGCGCCTTCTGGGGATGATGGCAGAGGCTCATCCGGTGGTGCCGCTCGGCCTATTGCATACGAGGCTGTTTCAGCTCTGGTTTATCCGACTGAGACTCAACCCAGTACGTCACCAGCAGTGCATACTATCACTGGGAGCCTCCCAGTCGTAATTAGGCTGGCAAGCCCAGGAAGCGTGTTATATTACACAGATGCGGGACAGGTATCCGTCTGTTTTCAGCTTTATATGAAACCAGTACTTACATATCCCACCTGGTGCTTGCTTTGCTTCGGGTCAGGTGGTTACTGGCATTTCCTTTGTTTTTCGGACTCTTCTCCTGGTTGTCCGGGCCCAGTGAGGCGTAGAGTATTTCTGGCTTCGCTTTGACCCATAGAGATAGCCCAGAGGGCTGCGCCCCAATGAGACAGAACGTTGGTTACGTATCATAAACCAAGATTCTGTGAATTGGGAGCAGCCTTCTGGGCTGTGGGCCCCACTGGTCCCTTGAGCCAGCTGACGAAAAGGCCGGTTCGTTTTCTTAGGGAAGAGCCCTCCCAAACTGCTGCCTTATATATGGGAGCTGCGGACGTGTGGACAATTGGTTCAGGCGAGGGGGGCCCAAATGAGGGGGGTGTAAATGAATTTCTCTTCAGTGCGCAGGCGCGAAGAGGGGATATGACCCATAGCAATAGTCCAGAGGGCTGCACCCAATTCACAGAATCCTGGGTTACGGTTTGTAACCAACGCTGTGATCGTGTCAGTAACCAACGCTGCGATCGTGTAATTACATTGTAGCGTATTAGAATTGACACTGACCATGCTTATCATGTGTGCAACAAATCTGAAAGTAGAAACGCGTGCACTTCAGACAAATATTTTTGCTAAAACATGCAGGATAACTTTCCTCAATAAATGTGTCTGTGCGACACACACAGGAAAGAGATGACGGGGAAAAATTAAAAACGACCAAAAGTATCGGCATCATATATCAGCCATCGGCTGCCCTGATTTCTAAATATCGGCACCGGCCAGAGAAAACCCATATTGGTCGACCTCTGATTATGATGATAACTGAGATCCTACAGTGTGACATGGTGATCATGTTTGTTCAGTCTGACAAGCAACAATGACAAAGCACTATTAAAAATCCCACAGTGGACGCCCAACTTAAGTGTTTGAGTCATAATTGAGCAAAACAGTACGGTAGAAAGAAGTCGACAATTGTCAGAGGCATATATTGCATATTGTATTCACATCAGTACAAGCTAGCTATCATATTTCTCATCCACATCCAGGAGCTACAACTAAAGAATGGACACTTAACTACTGCTTCCTTTGGCTGCAATTACAGTTATTTACAATTTTCTCAAAAGGTTTGCAAAGACATAAATATACCTTCATACTACCAAGGAGGCACACCATGTGTCTATTTTCTAACTTTATTATGGTTTGATACCATCATACAATTTAACAGGCTGTGCATGCTCTCGCAGTTTGTAATCACTTTCTGGCAGAAACTTTGGCACAGCACTAGGCCATCTCCTCCTCCTGTGCTCACTAATCACTGACCATGTGCAAATAACACTTCTGGATTTAATCTTCATGTGAATCAAACATATGATATGGAGTGAAATTAAATGCACATGAAAATAATTGTTTCTCTCACATTTAATTCCTATGGGACTCAAGGAGACAGATCCTTTCAGTCAGTCACGCCCAGGCCTGAGAATGAACTACCTAGATTGTGTAGATACTTTTAAAAAGCAGCTTGAGACATTCTTATTCTTACAAGCGTTCTAGCTAGACAAAGGGCTGTTGTACTGTTGTAATATGTTTGTTTGTTAGACTATGTATTTTATTATGCCTCCTTTATTGTGAAGCACTTTGTGATTGCTGTCTGAGAAAAGTGCTATATGAACTTTACTTACTTACTTATAGCCTGACAGTTAACCACCTCACCATCTGTGTCAACAAATTCCTTGTGTCTCCAGAATGTGAGTGCACATGGATCAGAGGTTAGGTGCAGGTTAAGTTAATTTTTTATAGATCACAAACTGTGCGTACGTCACTTCCAAGCCCTGCATATGCCACATTTATAAATTAGGCCCCAGTGCAGTGTCTCATCACTGGGTCGGGTAGCATGATTTAAGAGTATTTCCACGGTGTCATTTCTCATTTCTTTTGTTTCATGCCTCCACTTGGTTTCTGAGGCACATAAGAATCTTTATGGCAATATCTTCAAAACAGAAGCATCACTGAAAACCAATGAATTCACAGAGAAAATCACTTGATCTGAAATTAAGGGATGGATTTGGTAATTTACATTTATCTTTAGACTACCAACACCATGCAGACAAGTTAAATCTAGCATCTAGATGATGAATCTTGTGTAATTGGACATGATAGCAATAAGTGAATATATTGCTTATGGCTCTTAGAGCTTATAGCTCTTTGCTTGTATTCCAGAGTAATTTGTGTTTATATCTGAAGTAATTAAGGCCTGAGCTCCTGCTGTGATGGGAGAGAGGGATGGATCTGGTCTGCTGTTCTGTTCTGTACTCACACACACACATACGTGCAGGATAAATACAGCACAGGGAGTGGGCAACATGGATAAAACTTTCACAGCCCGAATGTAATTTTATGCCAAGATATAGTAAATTTTCTTGGAATGTTCTTGACATTCTGATTTGCCATAGATAAAAAGTTATTAGAATAAAAGCAATTAGTAATATTTATGTTCTATTTAGAGCACTGCTGCCTCACAGCAAGAAGGTCGTGGGTTCGCAACCTGGCCTTTCTGTGTGGAGTTTGCATGTTCTCCCTGTGCTTGCGTGGGTTTACTCTGGGTTGACCTGTCCAGGGTGTACCCCTGCCTTTCACCTGAGAGAGAGCTGGGATAGGCTCCAGCAGATCCCCGTGACCCTGGCTTTCAGGAAAAAAGCGGGTATAGAAAATGGATGGATGGATGGATGGATGTTCTATTTAGGTGTTACTCTTCCAAGGCACTGACATTGTGCATGCTGGCTCACTGGAATATATACATGAAACAGAGCTAACATTATCTTTATGTTAATTACTCATGTATTTCTTGCTGTGAAAAAAAATGTTTATAGACAAACATGGGAAAGTTTGTTTTTGAGTAATCCAGTAAATAAAAGACCTGTGAACTCGAAGTAGCAAAGTCTCATATAATTTTGCTGAAGGCAGAGACACTTAACAGATAACGCACATATTTAACACTGTACGTCATTGGTTTTCTCACCACAACACTTCTTTTCACAGAGGCTTACTCAGTTCACCCAAGGGACCACGTGAACCTGTGGTGCACAGGATGCAGTGACTGTATTTGTTTTTATCTCCTGGGGTGGCACTGTTGGAAAGAGGGCCATGAGAAATAATATGTTGGTGGGTCCTTGAGGAGCTGCCATTGATCATGGCCAATAAATTTAGCACCTGTGTACTACTGCATGGTTTCATAATGGAAAAGAAAGTTGTTAGCAGCCTCTCACTAGAAGGGAAACTCATTATTCTTTTTAGAATAACAAGGTGAAAAAATAGAATTTGCAGATTTTTGTCACCATTAAAAAAAATAGCAAAAAACATTTACACCTATAGTTCTGCTATCTAAAGAGTTACTGTTTTAGCCTTTTTCTCTCATGCAATTACAACCACACTAGCAGCTAGTCAGTTTTACACTAATGATGTAAAGTGGCAAATAAAAGTGCTGTGTCAAATATCCAATGTGTCCCATGATTTTAGATGGTACAAGGCAGAAGAAATTGTAGCCCATGAGTTTGGTGTTCACAAAAGCAAAGGTTGATATAACTTTTTGTTATATAGTCTGAATAGACCAGGCGGGCAACAGTAAAGCTCAGATACCTTTGCAGTAGTTTGATGCTGATACACTGTGTATGTCAACTTCATCAAAAAACAGCAGACAAGAAAAAATAGACCACAAGATACCACAAACCCATATGCTATCATCAAAGAGGGGCCAGAGGTCTACACATTGCTGCCAGACATGTTTTATGCTCATCGTTTGTCTGCGCCTGTACCCAGCAAACAGTTACAACATTGTTTAAACTGTATTCATTAAAATGGTCTCTGTCCTGAGCCCCTGTCCTGTAGTTGGTCCCTGCCGGGGTCGCTCAGTCTCTAAACACATGCTGACTCTTCTGTCGTGGCATCACAACTGCCTCATATAATGCTAGGCAGGATGTTGGAGACAAACCTCAGCAAAATGAAAGCTGAACAAAATCAATAGTGTGGGTACCTCAAGTAAGTTTGGGAAAGGCTAGTAGAATGAGTTGAGGTAGGGGGTTGGTGGGGTGCCAGCAAATGTCAGTAGGTACATAAAGCAAGAAAGGGATAGATTCAGTAATGATTCAACTAAGAGATTACACCAAAACTGACAGGTAATTTGTAGCATGATGGTGCCTGGTATGGTCTTTGTCTCTACCTTTCTCTCTCTCTTGCTCTTCCATTGTTAGCTGGAGAACACTCTGTCCAACACCCTACCAGGTGACCCCCTGTCCCACAATACCTCATTATCAGCTTGTCAGACTCAGAAAGCCGGGCAAATTAATGTCCAAGGTATCTACTCAGGCTGCTGCCCAATTAACTCTGGGGCATTGTTGTGTTAGGATAAATGAGTTGTTCTTCTTGCATTTATGAGTGTGTATGTAAATAATGCCATTTGTTTCAGTGAAGTAATAAATCCGCATGGTCAACTTTTATTTTCCTTTAATTACTTGATGACCACGTTTACTCTGTGTCCAAAGTGAAAATTATAAGATGGTATGCCAGCGACATTTTCAAATTAAAGATTGCATGTTGAATAATGAATGATTGTTAAAAAAATCAATAAATAAATCACTCTAAATATATCACTACAACATGAAGTCCTTATGCCCAATGGATAGAAAGTTCCAATCCAGTGAGAAACCCTTACGGTATTCACACATTTATATGCATCTGTTCTGTCTTCACCAGTAAGGGCATCATTGATTTTCCTGAGCCTTCTTAACTGAGCTATCTTCTTTTGAATTACCATAGGGAGCAATACACATTACACCACTGAGAGGAAAAAAAAATACACTCTAAATGGGCTTTATTTTCAGTAGTGATTTGTTCTGAATATATGTGAATAGAACTTTATTTGAATACATTTCTGTGGTTTGGAGAAAATTATTTTGCTCCCTTGCAGGCTTTATGTGGTTCCCTGCATCATTCCAAAGCTAAATAGCATCAGCACCCATCTCTCTCTCTCTCTCCCAGCCTTCTGTTATTCTTTTTCTCTCTCCCTCTCTTTTTCTTCTGCTTTTCATGCATGAATGTATGCTATGTAGATGAGAATTTATTCCTGATTTCAGTGGGAGAGCCTTGGTCAAAGGCAGAATGTGGAGACCCAAAACTATAGTCATATGAAGCCGTGTAGAGGATTAGGAATTCAAGGTGTGACAATGGCTCAACTCTTTCCTTCCCTGGTGGCTCTACTAGTTCTTGAGTGCTGCTAATCTATTAAAGAGTTTCTATTCTCCTTTGCCCCTACACAAAGTCCCACATCAACTCAGGCTTGATTATCTGTCCCCCTCTCTGATTCGGCAGGGACCCGCTCCTCTCACTCACACACATCCTCAAACCCCTCAGAGTCCAACCAGACAAACTAATCTCTCCCCATCGCACTATTTCTACTCCCCCTCCTTGACTGAAAAAGACAGCCATTGCCCCTTATAAAACCACCACTGCACTCCTGACTCTCCAATTTAGATTATCTCCCCTTTGTTTCACAAGAGTTCTCCGAGCCACAGTAACCCTCCTCTATAGGAAACCAGCTCTTCAGAAGTCATGCACTTTAAAAGTCTCTTCTCAACATTTTCTGAACACAAAAAGTTGAGATTTCAGATTGGCTTATTATGTTGTAGCACTTGATATTTTGTGTAATTAAGGAATAGGTTCACATTTTTCCAAGGCTGCCTCGAAACAATACTCAAATGTTCAAATTATTATTGTTATTGTTGTTATTATGCATTTAGCTGAAAGCATTGCTGTGCACTTCCAATTATATTTTCTATCATGTAGAGTCACGGTCATGTTGTTTCACCTCAGACAATGAAGTTTACCATCAAAGACACATCATATACCCATTTCTATTGTAATGCAATATACCATAACCACAAAATTGAAGCTGATCATAGGTAAGTGGTCCAAACACTTTCACTAATCGAATATCCGTATAGCCTAGCTCATAAAAATGGGCTCTCACAGCCTTATCATTACCGCACATCTTCATTTGATATCCTTTTGTCTTTCCCATCCTTCAGCATTTAGTTGATAATTACTCCAAGAGTGAAGCCCTGGGTAGGGAACAGTGTATTTATAGCTTGTTTATTTCAAGGACATCTCAAATGAGAAAGGAGACAGGGACTTAAAGTTCTGTCTTTTCTTTATTGTAGAAATGTCAGAAAGATCCCAATTAAGCTCATGATTACCATCATCCTGCCTGATGGAAATGAGCCAGAAATATTGTGGTGTTTGAGCGAGAGTAGTTGTCTCACAAACATCCTTATGAAGAGCTCCATTCTCATTTTCTTCTAAGCAGTATGTCACTTCAGTTCTTTTATTAAGATACTGATCTGGGCACAGCTTTTGGAAAAGGAATGTGATTGATATGAAGAGACAGTTTCATCCAGCTGTCTCCACTAATTCCAAATTACTGCTGTGTCCTGCTGTGTTTGAGTGAAGCTTGAAAGTACACGGTCACTGAAAATCTGAGCTGACTTCTCCCACTCTCCCCACCTCTTTCATCTTCTGCTAAAGCCCTGTCTTTATTTTTATTTATTTATATATTTTTAAAGATGACAATGAGTAGCCAATCACTGTGTTTCCGGGCTTTTCCACCGAGAAGCAACAAATTGATTGAAGGCAGAAAACGCTCTGTTTGAATATTGATCTGAGATTGTCAGACGTGTAGAGATGACTAAGTTCACACTTGTGAACAAGGCAGTGGCCTGCTGTGTGAAGCATTCATCACTCAGCAATTACACGGTCTTGTCATTACAGTGGTGGGTTGTGATCATGTGGTCAGGAGTGCTGTCAAAACACGTGCGGTACACTGGCAACAATAATGGAATTCTCAACCACACCACACATTCTGTATATCACCTTTAAGCTAAGGAATTTGTGTTTCATATGACATTTTACCACTGAGTAATGAAACTGTGGACAGGAATCAATAGGAGTGTGACAATATGAAAGACAAGTGTTTGAAATAAGCTCATACAGCAGTAACTAGCTGTTATGGAAAGACGGCTGTATTGATAAGAGTTTTGAGATGGGTGTAGCCATGTGGAGTGATGGCAAGATGGATTTGGGTGTTTCTTTGCTTCTCTTCATTTATTTTTATTTTCTCTTTGACAGCTTGAAAAATGGTTTAGCGATGAAAATAAAACATATTGTGCTTGATAAAAATAGAATGCTGTCAGAGTCATATAGCTTATAGCTATGGCTTTATAAAAATTGCTTTTTCTGCATTCATTTATCAAGAAATGCACTGGTTTGTTTAGTCCCATGAGGAAACATTGGTGCAGTATTTATGTTCTAGACACACAACAGAGAACCTTATAATTGCCTCCATGAATGCTTTTATGGTTTTGAGCACTAGAGGTAATTCCAGCATCTCAATCAATTCCCTGAAGATTTAGACAGTAATTGGTTGAAACAGCAACTCCAGTGAACCAGCATATTTTATTTAGGATTATTGGCAGGCAAAGATCATAGATAGTATTTTACTGGCTCCTATCTAACAATAGATGTCATGAAACACATAAAGTGTTTTATTTAATCTCACATAAACCTATTTTAATTTCAAATTTGACAAAAATCTATATTGTTATAAGCATTATAATCAAAGGTGATACAGTCAGGAAAGCAGAACTGTATATTTAATATAATCTTACAATTTATAATGTGAAACATAATGTTGAAACACAATACTTATTTTGATATAAATGCAGATGCTCAAATAATGGGCAGGGGATTTTTCCAGCATGAACAAATAACACTGGTCTGGAAATAAAAGTAACTAAATTTTACCAGAATTGGGTCACTAATAAAGGAAGTCCTGAGTGTTAATTGGCTCCAGTTTCCAAGATACAGTGTCAGGTCAAAATTACACTTCTTTCCCTTTCGGCTGCTCCCTTCAGGGGTCGCCACAGCGAATCATCTGCCTCCATTTAACCCTATCCTCTGTATCATCCTCACCCACACCAACTATCCTCATGTCCTCCAATCACTACATCCAAGAACCTCCTCTTTGGTCTTCCTCTAGGCCTCCTTCCTGGCAGCTCTAACCTCAGCATCCTTTTACCAATGTATTCACTGTCCCTCCTCTGAACATGTCCAAACCATCTCAATCTGGCTTCCCTGGCTTTTTCTCCAAAACATCTAACATGAGCTGTCCCTCTGAAGTCCTCATTCCTGATCCTATCCATCCTCGTCACTCCCAGAGAGAACCTCAACATCTTCAGCTCTGCTACCTCCAGCTCTGCCTCCTGTCTTTTTCTCAGTGCCACTGTCTCTAAACCAGACAACATTGCTGATCTCACCACTGTCTTGTCCACCTTTCCTTTCATTCTTGCTGACACTCTTTTGTCACACATCACACCTGACACTTTCCTCCACCCGTTTCAACCTGCTTGCACATATCTCTTCACTTCTTTTACACACTCTCCGTTGCTCTGGACTGTTGACCCTATGTCCTCAACCTCCAGCACCTCTACTTCCTGTAACCTCACCGTTCTACTTGGGTCCCTCTCATTTACACACATGTACTCTGTTTTACTGCAGCTAACCTTCATTCCTCTCCTTTCCAGAGCAAACCTCCACCTCTCTAGATTTTCCTCCACCTGCTCCCTGCTCTCACTACAGATGACAATGTCATCTGCAAACATCATGGTCCACAGAGATTCCTGTCTAACCTCATCTGTCAGCCTGTCCATCACCACAGCAACAAGAAGGGGCTCAAAGCCGATCCTTGGTGCAGTCCCACCTCCACCTTGAACTCCTCTGTCACCCCTACAGCACACCTCACCGCTGTCTTACAGCTCTCATACATGTCCTGCACCACTCAAACATACTTCTCTGCCACTCCAGACTTCCTCAAACAAAACCGCAGCTCCTCTCTCGGCACCCGTCATACGCTTTTTCCAAATCTACCAAGACACAATGCAGCTCCTTCTGGCCTTCTCTGTACTTCTCCATCAGCATTCTCAAAGCAAATATTGCATCTGTGGTTCTCTTTCTTGGCATGAAACCATACTGCTGCTCACAAATGCTCACTTCTGACCTCAGCCTAGCCTCCACTACTCTTCCCCATAACTTCATTGTGTGACTCATCAGCTTTATTCCTCTGTAGTTTCCACAACTCTACATGTCTCCCTTGTTCTTAAAGATGGCCATCAGTACACTTCTCCTCCATTCCTCAGGCATCCTCTCACTGTCCAAGATCTTGTTAAGTAGCCCAGTCAAAAACTCTACAGCCACCTCTCCTAAACACTTCCATACCACCACAGGTATGTCGTCAGGACCAACTGCCTTTTCACTCTTCATCCTCTTCAACGGCTTCCTCACTTCATCCTTACTGATCTTTGCTACTTCCTGCTCCACAACAGTCACCTCTTCTACTCTGTGCTCTCTGACATTTTCCTCATTCATCAACTCGTCAAAGTATTCCTTCCATTTTTCCATCACACTTGTGGCACCTGTCAACACATTTCCATCCCTGTCCTTGATCACCCTAACCTGCTGCACATCCTTCCCATCTTTGTCTCTCTGCCTCACCAACCTGTACAAATCCACCTCTCCCTCCTTAGTGTCTAAGCTCCTCCCTGAAAGCCACACAACACTCTTCCTTGGTCAACTTCCACCACTTGGTCCTCTGCTCTGCCCTTGTCCTCTTCATCTTCCTCACCACCAGTCATCCTACACACCACCATCCTATGCTGTCTGGCTACACTCTCCACAGCCACTACTTTTTAGTCACTGATCTCTTTCAGGTTATAACATCTCCAAAACATGTAATCAACTTGTGTGCTCCTGCCTCCACTCTTATATGTCACCCTATGCTCCTCCCTTTTCTGGAAAAATGTGTTCACTACAGCCATTTCCATCCTTTTTGTGAAGTCTGCCACCATCTGTCCTTCTGCATTCCTGTTCTGCATACCAAACTTACCCATCACTTCCTCATCACCTCTGTTTCCCTCACCAACGTATCCGTTGAAGTCTGCCCCAATCACCACTCTCTCACCATTAGGGATACCCTGAATCACCTCATCCATCTCCCTCCAGAATTTCTCCTTCTCTTTTAACTCACATCCTACCTGTGGGGCGTAACCACTGACAACATTCAATGTCATACCTTCAACTTCCATCTTCAGACTCATCACCCTATCTGACACTCTCTTCACCTCCAGAACATTCCTAGCAAAAATCCTCCTTCAGGAGAACTCCTACTCCATTCCTCTTTCCATCCACACCATGATAAAGCAGCTTGAACCCTGCTCCTAATCTATAGGCCTTGCTACCTTTCCACCTGGTCTCCTGAACACACAAGATATCCAACTTTCTTCTCTCCATCATATCAGCCAAACTCTCTAGTTTTCCCTGACAAAGTCCCTACATTCAAAGTCCCTACTCTAAGTCCTACACTCGTGCCCTTCCTCTTCTCTCTTTGCCTATGAACACGTCTTCCTCCTCTCCTTCTTCGACCAACAGTAGTCCAATTTCCACTGGCACCCTGTAAGTCAACAGCACCAGTGGCGGTCGTTGTTAACCCGGGCAGCGACCGATCCGATATGGAAGTCATATTTGTGATTCGCAGGTTTGATTTGGCTTAGATTTTACGTCGAATGTCCTTCCTGACACAACCCTCTGCATTTACCTGGAGTTGGGATGGGCACATGAAGACACTGGATTGTGCCCCCTGTGGTTGCATTGTCAGGTCAAAATTACACCAAATAATTCAAAATTAGGATGGAGGTGTGCAATTATGATCCATAACATCTCTGCAAAATGTCATACAACAATGAGTTCCACACCAAACTTTATAAATGTATCTTCTTATTAATACAAATAACATGTTTGCTAATAAAAGACCAATAAAGTGTCAAAGTGAAGATAAATTTGTAAACTTTTATGTGGTACCATTTTCATTGTCCTACCATACTTTGTCGAGAAGTTACGTGGTATCCAGGTCTTCAGAGAGCCGACTCCCTTGTCGGCAAATATGCTCACCTGTCTCTGTGGAGATTCTCAGTTGTCCAGTTGAAGTTATCTAGAAGTTGAGTCATGGCAACTTGCCTGTGTATAGATAAGTATAAATCTTTATCATGAAATATCTTGAAAACTATCCAGCCGGCACCTTTGTCACCTGTTTTCTAATACATTTATTCCTTAAATAATGAATTAATTAATTCATCCATTAATCACAGGGATCTGCTGGAGCCTATCCCAGCTCTCTTTGGGTGAAAGGCAGGGGTACACCCTGGACAAGTCACCAGTCTATCACAGTCCATTTTTAATTCATCTAATCAAGATATGTAAGAATTACATACATGTTACAGGGGTTGTGACAGAGAGAGCTGCTCATACATATGTATATATATATATATATATATATATATATATGTATATGTGTGTGTTTGTGTGTTTATTATTTTTGTCCTTTTTATGGACATGGATGTGAACAGTTGACAATGCGTTATTGGTGGAGGAGGCTGTCCTGTAGATTTGATGGGCCCAGTGATTCAGTCTGCCATGGCTGATATATTTTTGAATGACATTTTATCTCAGCAATCTTGTTGATCTTAATGAGATTTCTGTCCTTCATTTAGTGTGTGTGTGCACATCAATGTATGTGCATGTCTGTGGTGGCTGCGATTAAGTGGAAAAAGAGCTCCTATCAAACAATTTGTCTCTGACAGTGAAGGCTTACATCATGGAGGAGGCGGGACCTCTGCTGACCTTGGATGGCTGACTGGCCAAAGGAGGCTTATGACATGCAAGATTTTCTCATTATGACCTTCTTTAGGTCGATTACTCAAGCCAGGAAGTGTAAAAACAAGATTTTAGAACAGCATGGCAGCATGACCATTAATCAAGATAATTAACAGCCACTATAGTTTCTATAATATTCTAGTATCTTACTAGATTAAATTAATTCGATGTTTTGCATACTGCATAAATTTCATACTTTTTTCACAATAATATGACTAATGTAATTTAGAACATTATAATCTGACTACTTTTTTACTAAATTGCATGCCAAATTGAAAAGTATTTTAATAGACCAGAGTACTGAGTTCCAATCTAAGTGTTTTACATATCTGTGGTTGTAATGTGATTACTGCCCTGCTGTTTTTTAATAGACATGCTGTGAATGCCTTCACAGAGCCACATTTTAATGCCTAGTTTATGTCTCAAACACAGCCAGAGACCAAACGAATGTGTGTGTGTGTACTGGCCACTATATTAGGCATGCACTTTGGTCTTGCCTCTGGTTGCATCAGAAGTGAATGGAAAAAAAAAAAAAAAAGAACAGGGCAGCTTAGGAGAGGAGCCTGCATCTTCACATTTCACATAATGGTTTATTGTGTTTTAGAGTTAGATGGCTTTGATCGAACATTTGATTTTATAACAGCAGGTGTTCTGAGATGAATTTTCTTGATATAGGTCTGTATTATCAAAATGGGCTCTTATCTCTGCCACTGAAGATTTTACAGCCTCCACTTTTTATAAAGGTTGTTTAGATTTTCCACTGGGTGAAGACAATGGTCCATAGTATTTTCCATGAGCAAAAATTTATTGCAAGGAAAAAAGTAGTGCAATAATTGGTGACTACGTCACCTAAAATTTTGCATGTGTAAACACAGACACAAAATAGGTACAATGATTTTTAATAACCAAGAGCATAGCAGGAAAGAATAATGGCCAGAGTCTAGTTCAGTGTATTTTACACTACAATCACTACAATCAGGCCCCTACCAGACTAAGGTTATTGCATCAGTGTTGCTACTGTATTTAAAAAAAAAAAACAAGTGTCGAGTCAGACCACAGCAGATAATACATTTTACTTGGCTCTAGTTTTAAGAATATTTTAGATACTATAATTAAAAAAAAACATTTATATAAATGTCATGGCAAAAAGTACTAGGAGGCAAATCTCTGGTTATAGGATGGCAAGTTTAATAGGCAAAAGCAGCAGAGTCACAGCAGAGCATACGATCTGAGTGAACGTAGAACTGGTCAATACCGACTGACCCCGAACAAAGAAAATTATCAACTTTTATACCGAACAAAGAAAATGATCAACTTTTATATCCACTCAGCAGTATTAATTTACACTTACATGTAAATACAATAATACAATTAGTGTGTCCATGTCTTTTCGTCTGCTTCCTAATGAAATACAAAGCAGTGTCAAAAGTCTTTGAATTCACACAGGTCACACAGGGAGGTGGAGACTTTCACACAGGGAGATGACAGACGTGATGTCTGTCAAGGTGTAAATTTCCCTCACAATAAATAGCATGTGGTTTGGTGTGACATGTTTCAGACAATGCTAAGAAAAGTTTAAAGAAATCAATGTTTCAGTGTAGTCAAAGAGTTTATTATGGCAGTGTTTTTGTTGTGTGGTGTTGCTTTAAGGAAATTTGTGTGAAGGGAAATTTCTTGCTACCTATTTGACCTCTTACTTAAGCTGTTGTCTTTGCCTTGTACCAATGTATTCTTTTGTGTGTGGAGGACAGTATCTAAGACCCCACTGTCTATGTGCACATCATAACTTTAATGTCCAGTAACACACAGTAACCCTTGTTCCTCAGTTTCAGTCACGGATTAGAGCAGAAAATGTGCACAATCCCATTTGTTGCAACAAATACCCTTGAATCTCTGTGGGATCTGTGGCAGTGCAGGATCCATCACCCATCACTGTAAGCCTGAGCCTTCCCAGCCTGGCTGCCCATCCTTCTGACTTTCTCACAGAGCTGTTTCCTAATGCCACTTCTTTCTTGCCACCACAATTTTCTTTAGCACTGTGTTGCAGTCCACATGGCTCAAGTGTGCACTGTGTAACTGTGCCATGTATGCTCTCTAGCTATCGTTACCTGATCACCATCTTTAACAACCCAGCAATAAGCTTGGCTACTTGTCTGTGTCTTGCCATAACAAAAGAGCCTGTGTAAAGAAACATCTTTTTGCCAGTAGAAGATGAGAAATTGTAATTCTGAAAAGAAGAGGATATACAGCCTCAACAACACTGTAATGTCCTATCATTCACGTTATATACTTCAATTCAATTCAATTCAATTTTATTTGTATAGCGCCAAATCACAATACAAACATCTCAAGCCACTTTACAAAAAACAAAAAAACCCAACAAATCCCTTATGAGTAAGCACTTGGCGACAGTGGAGAGGAAAAACTCCCTTTAATGGCAGAAAAAACCTCCAGCAGAACCGGGCTCAGTCTGGGCGGCCATCTGCCTTGACCGGTTGGGGTGAGTGGATAGAGCAGAGAAAAAAGAACAGCAACAATAAACAACAAATAGACACTGCAGGTTGGTGGGTCCAGTAACTGCACATCAGCAAAATATCCAGCTCCAGGACCAGGGACACCTGCAGAAGGTACAGAGAGAGAGGACAGAGAGAGAGGGAGAGGGAGAGGGAGAGAGCACAAAGTAGGGGAGAGAGAGAGCACAAGGTTAGTGACATTCAGTGGTGGAATATACATGTGAGAGGGGAGGAGATGAGGAGAGGGGAAGGGACGGGAGGGGAAGGGAAGGGAAGGGAAGGGAGGGGAGGGTTAAGGGAACTCAGTGCACCGATGGTCCTCGGGCAGTCTAGGCCTATAGCAGCATAACTAACTAAGGGATGGTTCAGGGTTACCTGAAGCCAGCCCTAACTATACGCTTTGTCAAAGAGGAAGGTTTTAAGTCTAACCTTAAAAGTACAGAGAGTGTCTGCCTCCTAAACCCAGACTGGGAGGGAGCTGGTTCCACAGGAGAGGAGCTTGATAGCTAAAGGCTCTGCCTCCCATTCTGCTTTTGGAACCACAAGTAGACCTGCACTCTGAGAGCAAAGTGGTCTATTGGGATAATATGGTACTATGAGGTCTTTAAGGTATGAAGGAGCTTGATCATGAAGGGATTTGTATGTGAGAAGAAGGATTTTAAATTCTATTCTGTATTGTACAGGGAGCCAATGAAGAGAAGCTAATATAGGAGAAATATGATTTCTCTTGCTAGTTCCTGTCAGGACTCTGGCTGCAGCATTCTGGATTAACTCCAGGCTTTTTATGGAGATACTGGGACATCCAGATAGTAATGAGTTACAGTAATCGAGCCTTGAGGTAACAAATGCATGGACTAGTTTTTCTGCATCATTTTGAGACAGGATGTTCCTAATTTTGGCAATGTTGAGCAAGTGAAAGAAATTCCCACCTGCAAAATTAGATCTGTGTTGTTTTTTGGCTGGACTTTCATTATACTCCCCATTAATACTCAGGCAAGGTAAAAACAAGGATGTTCACACTACCACTTCATTTTTGCACACTGGGGCCTCCTTTTTTATCCAATGTTGACTTTTGATGACAAATCAGTCAAAGCAACACTTCATATTTTTTTATGTGAGGATATATTTTTATGTGTGTGTTTTTTAAGATGGTAAATAATAAATATTCTATTTCCTAGTAATATATTGATTCAAATTCATGATGTATGGGCTGTGTAAATAAGGAAGTTATTCTAAAGCATTCATGTGAAATGGTTGTGTCCCTCATCCATAATATTGATGTGAAAGTGCTGTGTATCCAATAACATTACTTATAAACCAACAAACTTTCAGTCTGTAATTTCAGTCCATAATAAGCACAAAATTGTAAAAGTGGACTCAATCTACGGTTGGTCCATGTATGTTGAATGTACAATATTAGGATTTAATAGAAATGTATTAAAGTGAAATTGATTTCATAGAGCAGAGGCTTGTAGATTTTATGTTCCATTAAATTTTCCAAACTTAAAGTTTATTGTTAGAGCAATTGACAACAGCACGTAACAGTGTGTTTTTGTTGATTTGTAAAGACTGTGCCTCTTTAAACTGGACTTCATTTGTTGCCAACATTTGTATTTTTGTATTCTGTTATTTGTGTAACATTATTTCAGTTGCATTTTATGACTATTTTTAAAAATGTAAACAAATGTACAGAAGCTTATTGACACTTTTTCCAAGTCACCACCTCAGTAGAGATGTTTTTTTTTTTCACCTTTAACCAGGACTTGTCTATAGGACAGAGGACAGAGGATTAGTTAATGACATGTGATGTTGATTGTGGTGCACAGTTGCTCAATATGAGTGTAATTCCCAAGGACACTGGGGTGGATGAGCTTTACAATGTTATATTTTTAGGGCTAACACATTAGAAAATACATAAATCTCTACACATTCAGCAAAAACTGAATCCAGTGCAGGCATGAGCTGCAGTCTGAAGGTTGCAGCTTGGTGTCGTATGTACAGCGCTACACATTCCTCCACAGGCAACATCTTTGTTTATCAGTGTGGTCATGAAAATGTTCTGAGCTTCAGCTGACTAACAATTCCCCCCTTGTGGACTGAACTTGATGACCATTCACTGGTCTGTAAGGCCATGGTGACGATGTTCACCAGAGATGCACATTTGTGTCAGCTTGGTTAGATGATAACCTTTGCATCTGTGTACTTGCATGGAGTTTGTTTTGGACCTAAGTATTATAGTCACTGGCCTTTTGACACTTTGCTGTTCTGCCAGGCCCAAACAAAAATGTCACACTCTTTCACCATCCACACCTTTATTTCTATATTTATTTCTACTGCTTAGCAGTATTTAGTGCATACCTTGCACGGACAAGGTGGTGTACATTCATCTTGTCGCTGAGTGCTAGTTCTCAGTGGGATCAGCAGCATAAACATCCATGTCAGATAACAGGAATACATTTGTTTTAGTGTTCATATCAATATTCCTTGAGAAGCATTGACAATATGGACTGTATATTTTTGGAGCACCTTAAGGTAATAGTTGGTCAAGTAATATATGTTCCATTTTCAAACAACTGACTGTGTGCTCTATACACAGTGTAGTCTGAGTCAGTACTTTGATGATCATAGACTTCTATTTGTCTTCTTTGATTGAAGTTGTATAAGAGGTCTGTTCTAAATACATTTTTTTAAATGGAAATTGGTTCAATCATGTTTCACACACTTCAAAAGCTTCTTTGTTACCGCACTGTTCTTCTGTGATGCACAGGGATACATAAAGCATTATGTATCATACAGCTCTGTAGCTGAGAGCAATATCTCAATTTGATGAGATCAGAGCATCCGTCAGAGCAATATGGTACATCTTTGACACGTTAAAGGTCAGACTGAAAGATTTCTGCCCAACCCATGCCCTCTGGCCATCTTTTTGAACATCTGTCAGTGTCTCATAGTTCTTATGTTCTCAGAACAACTTCCCAAAAGAAAAACATTTATAAAAATTGTATTCAGCCCTGTAACCTCTTCTGTTTAATGTAACTGTTTTGCCCCTTTCATATCTCCTTAGTGCTCCTAAGGTTATTTCACTCTCTTCTACTTCCTGGTCGCTTTCGGTTTTGTATTCTTCAAGTATTTAAAAAATCCAAGGTGAAAATGTAAAATTTTACAGTATGTATAACAGAGAGACATTTACCTGACACGTTAATATGTAGCAAGCAAAAATGCACATAGCAGCCACTACTACAAAGTCTCCGGGCAGTATGAAGCATCCTGCATAAAGAACTTCTTTTATTTGTTATATTCATGAAAATATTTCTACTGTTAACGCTCAGCTGATGCTTATGTATAGGTGACAGCTACATCTGAATCTTAGGTACACTGAATATTTTAGTCTTGTCTTGTTTCTTATTATTTATTGTTTTAATGGTGTTTTGATAATCGTTCCTTCACTTGGATGTTTGAGCTTCATTGTGTAGGTTGATGTGTTTGACACTAGGATGTTTCCACATGCACTGGCTAAGGGAGGGAAAGTTTTTCTGTGCTCACCTTAAATCACATTTTAAGGTATGGATATAGAGTACATGCAGGATTTGTGAAATCACAACTAGTGTGAAACCTGTAAAAATACAATCAATAGTGGTGAGAAATGAAGGGAAGCAAGAATACCTAACAGATAAGGCTTTTTTTTTTCTTTTGTATAGCAAAATTGTATTACCTTGAACATTTTGAGTCTGATTTTGAATTAAACGCAAACTGCATGTTGTTTCAGGTTCTAGAGTCTCTCTTATTTTGTTTTTTTCTTACACAAAACCATAAAAAGCATTTTCCTTCTATTTGTCTGTTCTTTCATTCTCCTGCACTTCCAATGGCCTCAGGAAATAGTGTGAATTGTTATAATCATAACCTTCTCAGTCAAGGACAAACAAATGTCACTTATTCACTGCAACTCCCCTTGTAAATAAATAAAACAAAATAATGAAGATGACAAATAGATCCAAGAACACACAGCACATGGTGATGTACTCCATGTGAAGGGGTTCAAATTCAGATTGTTCTGATCAGGGCTGGACTGGGGCTGAAAAGCATTGAATTTGACCCAGCAAAGCCTAGCCAGACCCAGGCATGCTTAGTTTAGGAGTATGGGCCACATGCATTTGGTCTGTTGCGGCGTGTCACCCTCTGTCTGCTTAGTGGGTGTAACTATCTTAAAAGTAAATGGTGGTTTATTTGTAGAGCGCTTTTCTACACTCAAGCGCACTCAAAGCACTTTGACACTATTTGCCCATTCACCTATTCACACACACACACACACTCCCACAATCATACACCAGGGCCAACTTGGGGCTCAATGTCTTGCCCAAGGACATTTTGACATGTGGAGTAGTGAAGCCAGGGATGGAACCACCAACCCTTTGGTTGATGGCTGACCTGCTCTGCCTTCTGAGCCATGGCCATAGAGGCCATTTATATATTATAATAAAACAAAATTAACGATGCATGGTGGTCATCAGCCACACTGGACTATTGGCAGTTCTGTGATTCTACAGAATGCCAGTCCGCTTCTGGTTCTATCATTTATTGTGTTGCTACATGGTATAAATCAAGAGTGGTGGGAGAGAAAATTTGTCCTACTCTCAGAAAGTCTGATTGTGTTTCTTTTAACATTACTGTGTAGTTATGTTTTTTCTGTGTAGCATACAGTAAATGGTTTGCTCATTTAACAGTTTCATCTGGTTTGTGCTTTTCTGCCCATGAACATTTGTTCCCTTTTGATGAATCTTTGGTGGCAGTGGAAAACTGGAAAAGTCTATTACTTGGTTTTAATAAAGACTTAGATCTCTAAGGGAGGTAAGATTCATGTAAAGTTTTTTTTTTTATTAAGATACACATCTATTGCTGTGGTAGATGTATTATACAACTCAATGCAATGTTATCGTCACATCAGACATTTTTACCTCAAGCAAGAAGTGCATTTGGGGTAGAAAATAACACTGTGAGATCCACACTTCTTCCAATTGTTTTCTCCACTCTGTACAGTAAAGTTAATCTATTGGACCTGGTGGTGGCATTACCTCACAACTCCATTGTTGGTTTTCATCCCCTGTAGAGCTGTAACCCTCTTATATAGTTTGGTGGTTCAACTGACAACATTATACCCTCCATGCATAATCTACTTTTTCTCTCTCTTTCGCTCTCTCTCTCTCTCTCTCTCTCACACACACACACACATATAGAATTGTGATAATTTTCCATTTTTATTACAGCCTTTTAACTTATTTCTCATTTGTGGTGTGTTATAATATGTTGAATAAATAGAATGCTAGTAATGTTGCATGTTTGTTGGCAGTGGGCTGACTTCATATATAGTACTGGCCTGAGCTAAAATATCCAGATATGTAAATTGCTATGACATGTGCACACAGTGTTTGGTGACCCTTTCACTTTTCATATAGTTTTATTATCAGGTCAAACATTTTAATTTGTCCAAGACTTTGGTTTGAGACCAAATATAGAAGAAATGACATTCCTATCAGCCTTAGCTCTACACTAATCAGCAAATGTTGGCTTGTCACTGCGGTCATGTTAGCATACTGACACTAGCATTGACTGTAACTCAAAGTCACAAGGCTTTTAAGAGTGGTTAGTGTGGCTGTAAATTCTTGACCTAGACCATGTATTGTTTTTACATCCCAAACTTTGGAGAGAGATGAGTATTTTGTTTCTTTTGTTTCTCTTCTTTTGTTTAGTTATTGTCATCCAAATTGAACTCTCTGGCCACTCTTCACACTATTACAACCTGAAACTCTGCTTCGCCACTACACTATCAGTAATTTCTTATTCTTCCTTCATTAGTCATGGCTAATGATCAGAGCATGTAAAAGTGAATACACCTGATGAAGTCTTAATAATGAAGCGACATATAATTTGTCAAACAACAATCATCTTTACGATATACTGTGACGTTGGTGTAATGATTTATTCCAAGCCATGCATCCTTTCACATCTGTACAGTAGCTTGCTGCTGCACACTGATTGGCTCCTTTTCCTCTGTGAGATCAGATGAATGCCCACTAATAGGTTTTCAGTTTTATTCACTGAGCCCTAGTACAGAATTAGAGGGATTTTCCGGGGGTAATTAATTGAAGTGTCCTTTTAAAGGGGAACCGTCCTTTGTCTTGATTTAGTGAGTGAAGTTATTAGCTGGAACTTCATTGGTAGAGAAGCAGAGGTATTGAGATTTGGTGAATCACACATTCCCAGCTCTATTGCTGGGGCCCTTCTCGGAATTATACAGGAGGTTATCATCCCTGGAATCAAATGACTGCTTGAGACATTAATATCACTTATCTGAAGGTGATGTACACTGATGTAATATCATTTATCCATACAGTGTAATCTTCCAATTCTACATGACATTCTGAGATGCAGCACAGCATAGCAGTCCACAAAGAGAAGATTAATAGTGAAACATGGTAACTCCTGCCCTGTCACTTGTGCTTTTTCGTGGCCCATATGCTTTGAAGTGTCCCAAGAGCCAGCTTAGCCATCTGAGGGTTCGGCTGCCAAGGCACCCACCTTCGACCTCTGCCCAAACCACATTACACCTCCCCCACATGGTCTCTTCTGCAGGTGGTGGGCCCACGGAAGGTTGGCCCTACGTCTTATCTTTGGGTCGTGATTGGGCCCCATGGGTGAAGGCCTGGCCACCGGGCTCTTGCCTTTGAGCCCTCCTCTGGAAGACAATGTAACTGGCTTCAGATTTATTTATTTATTTGCATTTCACTACTACTCTTTCAAATGCTCCTTAATCACATAATGTTCATAGCGAACAGGTCAAGACAACTTAGTATTGCCTCACTAACAACAACCAACCAACAACTGATTGACCAGTCTGACTAGAGGAATTTAAAGAGCAGACAAGTGTTATCAACTGAATGAACAAGACTATGCATTACCTGAAAAATGTAGTGTCTGCACATTAATAACATAACATAATCACTTTGATTAGGATCATTTTAGAGCCACTTCTCTTTTCTGCAAACTACGTATTATAATGATTCCTTTTTAGGAAATGGTTAAAAAGTATTAATGTTAGACGGCAGTATTATACAATGGGTACTGTATAGATTGCTTACAAATTAAATTAATAAATTAAGAACCTTAATGTAGTTTCTCCAGCTCTTTGAAACTTTTTACCATGGGTATAAACAAAATCAGGTTGCTACAGAGGGTTATAGTAAATCATTCACATATATGGTTTAATAACCATGATGCTGATTAATGATTGGCTCACTTAATTGCATGACATGGGCCAGGACCAAGTGGCTATTTGGATTTTAATATGATAAATAACCAAAAGAAGTGTGAAAATACCATAAATAAAAGTCAAGAGGTGTGCCTTGAAGGTAGTGGGTGTTAAAGTATGAAATATTACAGCTTAATGAATCTTGCCAAGCTCCATGAAACTATAGCTCACTTTCAGCAGATCCACTATTGTCCGTAATCTGTCTCTTAATAGTTGGCATACTTCCAGCATAAAATCCTGTGTGTAAGGTTGTGATCCTTCATTCAAATAGCTCCCCAGGGTCTTGCATTTTAATGAGTTGCCTTGAGCCTTCAGTCCATATTCCTTAGTCTAGTTAAGATGAAAGTCTCACCTTATGATTCAACCTTGGCACAAAAACCCACTCATGAAGCCAAGTGTGAAACAGGGAAGGAGGGGAAATACACAGAGATTGAAAGCATAAACAGAACAAACACCAAATATAAATTAATATATGAAATTCCAAAAGTGAATTTTTACTTTCTTTCTTAACCAGTGCATGTTGGAGTCACAGTTATGGAAAATGGACAGATGGGTGGGAAGTTAGTGCAAATGAATTGTTGTAATTTGTTTTTTTATGTGACTCCCACTCCATTTTAAAAATACAAGCAATTAAACAGTGTCAGAGTATGGTCTGCCTTTTTTCTCCACATCTCCCAGTGAAATATCGTCCATGCCTCCAGAGTCTCTGTTAGTCTCTTTGGAGCGTGCCTTGTGGATCCAGCCAGCATTTCTCTATGGTAGTGTTGGCTGAACATTAAAACATTTGGACATGTCTTGTGGCATCACAGCCACAAGTAATTAGATTTTCTTTAATGATGATTGGATCATGTGGTGTGACTGCTGACGTTTTCCCGTAATCAATACACCCTAGGTTGTTATTGAGTTCACTGATTACTGCTGTGTACTCTACACAGCTGATTTAACAGCTTTCATGCATTCTGAAAATATCACACCCCTCAACCATACACTAACTCCTCATCTTTTTGTTTCTTTTCCTTTTGAACAGCTGTCCATTCAGTTTCCCCTTAGTCTTACTTTAGCTTCCATCGCTTTGCTCTGTTTTGTTTGTTTTTTGTATTTTTCTCCTATTCCAGCTCACTATTTCTATGTTTCATTTTTGTCGTAAGTTTTTTCCTTTTCTTTCTCTTACATCTAGTTCTGCTCTCCTCTCTGCTCTGAGTAGGGTCAGGAGAGGAAGTGTTTCAGCTGGTCATTATGCTCTGTGGACTGTATGCATACCTCGAAGCCTGACATTTGGCTGCACCATAGGCCCTGTAGCATTAATTATGCCAGCGGGAGAGGAGGGGACATGCAAAGATATGCAAATAAATAAGTTAGTGAAGTCAGGGGAATCAGGGAAAAAACCCTGATTAAAGTCTAACATGAAATGTTTGTCTGGCATGTGCATGTGCACACATATGGTGTTTGTGACAAAAACTGGCTAGAACATAATAGTACTAAAGGGGTACTGTTTTTCAAATTAAATTTTTTCTTTCTTTCTTTCTTTCTTTCTGTTACCCTCTTAAAATACAAAGACCTGCAGCTCAGCTTGTGTGATTGGAGCTACATTGCTCAAAAGCATTGTCTGTATCAGCAGTGCTTGCTGACTATGAACTGGGACAAGCTGGTTAAGGAATAAATGGACTAATGAATTATTGTTTAGCTCAAAGGAGTAGGAACAGAATTACTGGTGGTATTACTGGAGGCAAGGCGAAAATTCAGCATAAAACAGAAAATGCTAATGCTATTTGAATAGCTGTTAGCAGTTTTCATTCAACATTTTCTGAGACCAGCAAGCAAGGTCCAGTGCTTTTTTAATGTACTTGTTAAATGTTGTGGAGCATGGAGTATTTCCATTAGAAATTGTTGGATAAAAAACTATTATAGTAAACAATTTTGTACCAGTAGCAAAATGATGTGTTTGTGATGCTCACTGATGTTCACATCATGCTGATATCCTCAGCTGCTGTTGTGGAGTTTCTAATGCAGTGACAAAATATATTTTTGGTTCATAGATATTCCCAGCTGTATCTCTATATATTTGTTAAATTAATGTCAGTTCAAAGCTAATAACTGTCCAGGAGCATCAATATCTTTTTGTTTAGAATAGAAATGGGGAGATTCAGAACTCAGAATAAATTGAAGGATCACTGGGTTGAAGAGCTTTGTAGAAATGATGTGTTCAAATCCTTTTTTTCTGCTGTACAGTGTAAACCACATAGAGTTGGAAAAATTACTGGCAGAATGATGTTGGAGTTAGGGTTAGGAAGTCATTTTGATTTCAAGTGCTCCTGATTTGAGATGGTCTCTTTGGGCACATTATGATTAATTTTGATTAAAAAATAACATATGGAGAGGTTATTTTAACTATACTGAGCAATTTCCTGAAGAAAACAAAAAAAGACCTCTATTCACATACTGTATGTACACATGCCCACTTGATACCTAAACCCATTAATGTCATTCATGCATGCATATGAACACTGCAATGCATAGATTAAAGGTAGGGCTGCTGATTAATTTCTGAAGTATTTTTTGTTACATTTCTTGAATTTACATGTTGACCTGTCCAGGGTGTACCCCTGCCTTCTACCCAAAGAGAGCTGGGATAGGCTCCAGCAGATCCCTGTGACCCTGGTTAAGGAATAAGTGGGTATAGAAAATGGATGGATGGATGGATGGAGGGATGGAGGGATGGAATTTACATTTGCAAATTTAATTTAAAACTGATTTTACATTTACTTTTGCTCCCATTGGCAATGAATAAATTAAATAAAGGCTATGACAACATAAAAAAATATGTAGCATCTGTGGCAGCAGCAGGGCTGAAAAAAAAGGCTGACCAATCATTCTGCTTGGCCCAAATAAAACCAATGGATGGCCTAAAACTTTTGGCAGCCTACTTTTTACTTGCGTGTACTTTGCCCTTGCTCTCAATGCACGAGTCAAGAATCTCCAACAAGGCAGAGTGGACATGCTGCCACTCTGTTTTTATAGCTACAGCTAGAGAGCTATAGGTAGAAAATGTACACACAGCTGCTTTCAGTCACATCGGGAAGACTGTACTAAAACCAAGTTCACTGCTGCACGAACTAAAACCAGAATTAATATTCCTGTGGTGAGAACTGAGAGCAAAATAGGCTGAATAGTGATGTTTGTTTTTTGGGGGTTTTGTTTTGTTTTGTTTTGTTTTGTATTGTTTTTCGGGGGTGGTGTTATGGTGTTTATGGTATTGGGTTTGATTGCTTTTGGTCCCTCTTTCACTGTACTATTTCTTTGCAAATTACTTAATATAATTCATTATTTTTTTTTCAATTATCAAGTTAAAATATGATTTCATTACCCAGCTTGGTGATTGTGATTGTGTAGACTGGAGTTGTTTGTCAGGTTCTTCTGTTCATTAGCTTGTGTGTTATTTATATTCTCATTAGCCAGTCATTTATATTCTCATTAGCTATTGTGTTATTGTAGATGGAAGCAGTAAGTGTTCTTCTGTCAATCAAAGTTTTTGAAACAGTGCATAAGCACAACCATCAGCACAAATGAATCTAAATGTTCATCTACATTATTAAATATAGCATCATCATTTTCTACACTCTATCTTACGCTTCAATCTATGCATCCAATGTACATATCAGAGTGATTTTTTATTTGTATTTATTTATTTATTTGTATTTTGTTCTTCTTTTCTTTGTGAAATACTCTGGGCTGTATACAGCATAAACCATTTTATTATCAAGCTTTTGCCAATGGTCCAGATGTGGCCTGGGGCAGACACTGGCTGAGAAGATAGAATGGAGAAACTCCATTGTGAAGGAGGCAGGAAAGGGCAGCTGGAGTGGATTTCACTCTATTCAATTGACTGTCAGTCTGGGGCTCATTATCTCATATTTAGCTTCTGCACAGCACAGCTCCACAACAGCTTTCTGATTCTCTGTCTTCAGCCGCTGCTATTACTGCATGTAAATTAATTTATTTTGAAAAGTTTTATGACTAGCTGAATTATAAAACTTTTGGCAAAATAAAGGCTGATTCATTACCTGACTATAAATAAGGATTCAAGGATCAAAAGTTATGCTGCAAATGAAAAATATCAAATCTAGACTCAAGTTTCAAACTTATCTGGACACAGTATGTACATACAGGGCTGAATGCACTGGAATACTATTTCCCTGCTGGTACTACTGGCTGTCAAAATGTCTATTAGTGATTGAAAATCAGAAAAACTACTAAAATCTTGTTTCAATTTATTGTGCTTTTTGACAGTGGACAGTGGTTTCACATTATATGGCTAATTTCTGTATGCTGAGATAGTATACATGGCTGGTTTAGTCCTGTTTATTCTGCAACTAAAGAAAGCGCTTATTCACTTTTCTTTTTACCTTATATTGCCAGATCCTCCTTTTGGCATGTCAAAATGAGACACAGTGTCCAGGGTTTAGCCTGTTCAACACAAGGTAGGCTCATGTAGAACAATGCAGTGATGGCAGTTACCAGGCAGGTAAGAAAGGAACAAATAGGCTGGCAAACAGGTGGTGAAAGCACTGATAGCTGCTTAGGAGATGACAGTATACAAATCAGTTTAATGGCCCAGAGGAATTTAATGTGCTCAGACAGGTAGGGAACTAGTGATAAGTCAAGTGTGGAGCAGATACAAAATATACCTGACAGACATAAACCTGTGTTTCTTATCAGTTTATAACACATTCAAAGACTCAGTGCACAAAAAATGATATCTTTTCTGAACTGCTGTTAAATAGTAAAAATCAGATATTAAAGTGGTGAGCTGACATTGTGACCTTAGCAGTATCTATCTTGACAGATCTACTGCAATATGCATGTTGTACAAGTGAAAGGTAAAAGTAAAAGGCTGGAAAAATAAAAGTCAGGCAGATTTGAAGAATACTTATAAAGAATACCTTTAACATTTTCAAAAGCGTGCATGAAGCATTTTTATCAAAAAAAAAAAAAAATTTTTTTTTTTTTTAATTAGCCAGACAGGTAGAATACAATGCAGCTGAATACAATGCAGCTTTTAGTCAAAAACAGTAGATAGCCACGGTGCTGGCAGTTATGTCACCAATATACCAGCTCCACTTTCACAATGACCACCTAATATATAACACACATGACTGTGTCTACTTACAGCTGAAATACAGTATAAGAATAAATGGCTGTACGAAGAATCAAAACCACAAGACAGAAGCATGTGTTACTTCTGTTCCTTTAAATAGGTTGTAATGAAAAGACAACATTATTCAGTTCTACGTATTTACATGCACATAAGATAGTAATAGGAAATTATGTGGTTAAACAACCTTCAAATTAGTGTCATGAGGAACAATATGCTGAATTTATGTTCAGTTTTTCAAATACACAGGGTATTTACTGTGAATTTAAATAAGCCCAACTGCAGCTGAGTTGATTTGAGTGGCTCATCACTAAAGAAAAAAAATTAAGCAGGTCACTAAGGTGAAAAAGGTTTTTAGATTTTGCAAAAAAAGTTTCTGCATTGCTGGTCTGAATTTTGTATGGAAGCAGGAGCCCCAGTAAAATACTTTTATCTTTTGCAAAAATCTTGAGTATGGATAATTTATAATAAGAAGTTAAATGGAGAAAATAGGCTTTCAGTGTCTTTATTGTGCAAAAATATTCCTTACTTCCGTCACTGAAGTGTGTTTCTAGTCAAACTATTATTGAATCTGAATTGGATCACAGTGCTGCAGTGATCAGTTCAGGGGCTAAATGTCTGCTTCCTCCTGTCATTTTTTGTAATGTAAAACAGACACCCTAATATATACACAATTTTTAAAAATTCCCCACAAACAGTTCTACAAACTACAGACAGAAATTCATTTGAAGTAAAGTGATAAGTTTTTACTTTGTTTTTCTTTTTCTGTTCCTTCCTGCCTTCAATTTCTTGTTTCTCTCCCCATGCCTTCATTTCTCACCTTGTGATTTGCTCTCAAACATTTTCATGTACATTTATCTCTGCTACCAGCTCTCCACTGCATCCCACTTCTTATGAATATGTGCATGTAATTCATCAGCATGTATCTCAGCAGTACTGGTAAGGGCTAAGATAATTTCTTTTTGAACTTCCTTTGATCTCATTCAAACCTGAGAACAGAATGGGTCAGCTCTTAGTCTTTTTCAGTCACTTGAGTTAAGTCTGATTAATATAAATCCCATTTCTGGTTTTGAAACATTCATTGTACATGGCGAATAATTTAAAATGAAACTCCCCTCACTTACACTCATGCGTATACACTCAGAGACCGTGTGCACACACAACACACAGTAGACTCAAACTCATAGTAGCATCACATATGCCCTTTTCCCCCCACCTTGTCTATGTTCTATTGCTCCAGCTGGGCTTTTCACATTGTGTCAGTTCCTTGGTGACAGTCACAGATCTGCCAGCCCCCACTGATTTCCCTTGGTGTTTGAGAAATATATAGAAGTTAGCTGTAGGTGACTGCACTGGTGTCCCACCAGCCTGTGTGATGAAATCAATCCACAACATGTGTATCTTTGTGCACTTTCTTGTTCTGTGTCAGTCTTTTCATGTGTGAATTTGTGATGTTTTACCTCATAGGCCTGCTCTCTGTTTCTGTGTGATCTGTTTCTTTTTTTGACTGAACACCACAACTGCAACAACTCATCACATGACAGACATTCATCACACACTGCTTATAGTCTCTCTCTCCGGTCCCCATCTTTTATGTAGTGTAGCATGTTCCTTTTCCACAGGTCTGTGCTGGTCTCATCCAGCTGCACAGCCGATGGGTCCAAATGATACTGGCATAATGTGAGTTAAGCGTATTCATATCCATGTAACTCTCCAGTGCAGTAGAGATTGACTGAGCCTTGGCTTGTGCCAAAGGATGAAGCTGATGAGTGGGCAATGAGCCTTCACTGAGGCCACCCACATAATATCATGTTATGATTAAACTCAATAGTTATCACTGTTGGAAGTATACCCAGCCCCATTGATGACTGCTGTATTTCGGACTGATGAATGCTTATTGATTACATGATACTCATTTGTGGGTGGAGTTATGGTTCCTGATAAATACAGTAATGACTAAGGGTCAGCTTGTCTCTGATATCACATACAACATGTAACCTGGTTGTGGAATGTTCAAAAGACCTGGGTTTGCCAGCACAATGAGAGCATAATTCACTGAGATCTGTTCAAGATAACCAATTTTGTCATCATTCTTAAAACTCTAATTTGCTGCCAGTTAGTGTGTCTTTGTGTGAAACTGTGTGTATATGTGTTTGTGCACACACTCATTGAGTCATCTAACGGCGTAGCTTTAGAGGTGTGAAGTGGAACAGAGTATATGTAATGAAGGAGATGGCACTGTGTAATTATTCTGCAGAGGAAGGATTACCGGTTTACTTAACCATTAATGGTTCACCTTGAAGTGCAAATGCCAAGGGGATAAAGCCCACACCTCTGTGCTCTTCATTACCTTCAAATGGACGAAAGACGTTTGTTGCTAAGCCATATTTATTTAATGTAGACTTTGCATATTTTCATGTAGCCCTTTTGTGTCTTATTTGAGTAGTTTGGCTAATGCACTGTGGCAAAGTACTGCTGGGTATTAAGAAGAAGCATGAAAAGAGATCGATGTTTATGAGCCATGCTACACTATGTCGCTATTTGGTACTTAGGGAAATGTTTTGTTAAATATGTGGGTCAAATAAGAATCACACAGGGTGTTGTGCCAGAAAACATTAAACTTGAGTGGGTTTAATCATTTCTGCAAAGAAAAGAATCCGCTTTAAGTAAGGTAACCCTCACATAAATGCTTTGTATGGATTTTCCCAGCTTTTTTTTTATTTATGAGCCCAACACTTAGTTTTCTCTGTCACATTTTATGTGAGAAATATGTTTGAGTGCAGACTCAACTCCTACCTTTACTCTTTTCTCCAGGAACCACAGTGATGACAATGACGGCATTCGATGCAGACGACCCCGCCACCGATAACGCTGCGTTGCGCTACATCATCATCAGGCAGTCGCCAGATAAACCATCCCCGAACATGTTCTACATCGATGCAGAAAAAGGTGACATTGTCACTGTCATCTCCCCAATGCTACTTGACAGAGAGGTGGGTTAACTCTGAAAGCGTTTTGTGTGTGTGCTAAGTGATGGTCCTTTACCAAGTGGAACAGGGTGTGTGTTTTTGCTAGACAAGTTCTTGTCACAAGCGTTACATGTCTTACTTGCATTTCTGAGATGCACTTTGTTCTTGTGCATCTTCTCTTTCTCAACTGCCAGTGAGTCAACAAAGTGTGTATCTACAACGTGTGTGTGCTGTATGCCTCTTGCATATGGTTGTGTGTGTCTTTGTGGGAATAAGCTCTGGTCCGTTCTAGTGGGCAGGCGCAGAAGCCAGATGAGTGTCTCTCCATTTTCACGTCTAGCCGGAGCGAGACAACGGGATGATTGCTTTTTCAGCAGGGTGACGAATGCCAGAACATCGATTGGGTTCGCTGCTGCAAGAGGAATATTAGCTGTTGTCAGACACTTAGCGCATAGTTTAATTGAGGTGATACACACTCATCCGCCGGTTCTGGCGGTGTCCAACACGCCTGGCTGAAAACCTCCCATCTGGAACTGCTGGAACCATGGTAGCAAACCACCCTGATGAGCTGCTCTGCGAGCAACAGTAAACTGTTTAATAGAGCTGTAATTGATTAAAAGTACGGTGAAATGAGATGTAATCAATGCAGCGAGCACTGTTAGTACTGGTTTTCTGAGATGACTGAGAGATTGAATGATTCAAGAAATATGTTTTGGTTATTATGGTTTCTCCTCAGTAATAGAAAAGGGAGACTTTTGGAGTGTATCACTTCCGGGATATTTCATGAAACATAACTCTCCATGAAGAGACAAAACCTATAGCAGCCTCCTCCACTCTGCGTCAAGATTTATTACAATCACTAAGAGGCTGTTGTTCAAATATACAGTTAAATGCTTTTGAAGACTGCACATAGCCAAATTTTCGGCATCTCTGTGACCTCAATAAATCTCTGATAAAGCAGATTCTCCCATTCACTTTATTCTCCACAGGCAATAAACTTAAAAAAAGTTATTAGCAAGTCCCTCAGACCCACAAAGACACGAGACCCAAGTCAGCCATATGTCTGTCAGTGTGTAGGCAGAATCACGTTGGAGTCATCCTTAGTTATTTCACTTACACCGTTGATATAATGAGCACCTGAGGTGGCAGCCACACTGGATTTGTCTGGATACATTATATACAGTTATTTTATGTTGGGACATGGCTGGATTATAAAACACTAGAACAGAATCAGTCAGCCTATCTCCTAGTGGAGATCCAAGACTTTTATCAGAAAGTACAGTAGCACTGCACTCATGCAAATCCTTTGTTTTACTGGTCTCCTTCGTCTTTATTTTATGAAGTACTGTATCACTGCTCTGACAAATGCCTTCAGTGGTATCTTCCTGTTTTCCCTGTGTTGTTCCAACTCATTCGTGTTTTATTGTATGACAGCTCAGTGGACACAGATGTGTGTGTCAAAAAGTGATCAGTAGGACTTTCAAGTTTGTGCTTCTCAGCCCCCTTAACTGAAATGAAAAATGAGCAGAACATTGTGGCATTGAAATGTTTTTATGTAATATTTCTAGCAAATGGTCAGTTATACACCTGTCTGAAGAGAGTCCATGAAAATACTCTTTATTTCATAGTCAATCAAGAGAAAAATGCCAGAATACCATGGTGATTTTTTTCCTTTTAATCAGTCAAATAGCTGTGACTGACCATGTCTGTGATGGTTACCCACTGTGATATTAAAAAAGATTGTAGTTGTGGCAAACTAATGTCAGCATAAGCTGGAAGCACCATGTAATATTGTCTTTATATCTACAAGTATATATCCCACTCACCCCCACTTTGCTATAATTTATTTCTGTGCTGGATTTTTCCAAAATGTCCTCAGGGGTTTTAGTAAGAAAAGAGAGACTTCTTCAAAGGCACAGCAGAGCCAGATGGAAGTGGAGACAGTTTTAAACCAGCCACTTCAGCATATTTTCATTAACATAGCTCCAGCTTGAATCTCATCATTTTCATCTACTGTCCAGGGTAAAGTTTTTAAAGACAGGATGTCCAGCATATGTGTGCGGTGTCTGGGTGACAGAAAGGGAAACAGTGATTCATAAACCAAAACAATGAAGAAAAAAAAGGAAAGAGATGTCCAATCTTTGCTCTTCCATTCCCAAATTTTTCAGATAAAATTCAGGTGGAGCTCTAAGTATGTTTGGATAGACAACCTCACCTACCCTCGGGAGGCAGAAAGCAATCTGGAGAAAATTGGAAAATCAATTTTGTCACATTGAAATCAGTTAGATTTTACCTCTAGTGCTTTCTCTGAGGCGTAAAATCCTGTCTTGATATGCACATTTATTCCACCACTCTGTTTTTCCTCCTCACTTTACTTCAGACACATCTTCCCTCACTGTCTTATATTATTCTGACACACGACGCTGTTGGATCAGTGGCAAGCTGTAATTTTTGACAGCTAATATTGTTGCGGGGATGAGGCCATTTTCATAAGTCTGAAAGGACAGTGGAGTGTTCATATTTTTCACTGGATTCACATGGAAATATCTCTTAATCATCAGAGCACTGTTAGAATAAATGAGTCTACTTTATAAAAATGTCCATATTAACTCATTTTCTCAGCGCAACTGAAGATTTTTACTTATGAGCTCAGGCTGAGAAGCCTGGTAACTCATTTACTGGAATTTGATTTAACTTTTTTTGCACATGTAAATTAATGTTAAATTGGATCAAAAAAGTCAATAATGGATGTAAATGGTTTCTAGTCTGTAACTTATTGTTTCTGATTGAGGTCGGGGGATAGATTTGACTTGTAATAATAAGAGGACATAAAGGGTTGAAATCTCTCAGCAGCATTAATAAGCCTGTTCCGCTGTCTTTGGCCTATGTGAAGGCAGATGAAACAGATGTTAGTCGGGAGGGGATTTTCATCTGACTTTCAGCTAGTACTTCCTACTGATCCTGCTCACTAAAGAAAACATAATCCCAATATCTGAACAGCCTAAACCTAGTTTCCTCACTCTGCTGTGCTATCATGCACCACCCCCCATTGTGACAACCTCACTCCACTAGGTCCTGTTCAGATGTTGTGAACTGAGGGAGTAGAGTCAGAAAACAAAGTGACAGGAGCTGGGAAGGTGGAGGGTTTCAGGTAGGGATACACAGTAAATTTGACTTGTGGTCAGCTCTGCATTCAGGTTACTATAATGAACAAACACAATCTCTTTTACGTAATAACACGCAAATCACTTTATTTTTTATTTATCATTCAAACATTTACAGTATAGATTGGAAAAAATGGCAGAACATCAATAAGATTTCTTCAAAAACAAATACACACACACATCTACATATGATTTAAAGTAGATCAAATAGTATTTTATGGCCATTTATTGCAGAAAATCAGGTAATTTCAAAGGGTTTATATAGAGTAATCCTGTTTTCCACTGTATACACAGTAACTTACAATAAAGATTATTTTTCAAACAAATTAATGTACAAATCATGTTTATAGTCTTTTCCTTCATATAGTGCATGTGATTTATTTTGTCCTTTGAGATGTGATGAATGCCAATTACACAATAATATGTACACACAGTCACAGTGACAGATGTGGTAAGTTTGCCTTAATGCAGGAATGAGAAGTGGATGTTCTGAGAGTTAATAACACACCCTAAAACAGAAAAATGGTATGCAGCCAATAATACTATTGGTTTAAACTTCATGCATAAAGTTACAGCACTGTGATAGAATGATCACATTCCTTAAACATGCACACAAACACACACACACTGATCTATTTTGGTCTATGGAGTGTCCATGTGCGGGCAGGCTGTAACCAGAGAGGACAGGCTGCTAATGGCAGTGTGACTTTCTGACTCTCTAATGCTCTCCGGACAATCCGGGAGCTGTCACTGCTAAAGATAGCCAATCGATGGAGTTGGCCGACCCCTCCATCCCCCTCCATGTTCTACAAAGGTGAATTACATGGAGATAAAATGGATGTCTGTGGGTATGTCTGTGTGCCTGGGTCTGGGGGAGAATTGTGGTATTAACAAGTAAGTATATAAAGCTGCTTGTTTCCTTTGTTTTGACTTTTTTTTTTTTTTATTTTATCTGTGGAAATGCTGTGAGTGCATTTTATATCCATTTTATATCAGACAGAAAGTACATCTTAAACTACATATACAGTATGGTACTTTTTTTAAGCTGGAGGTGACATTGAAATACAAAAGTAGTGCTTAGCCATCACTGACGGGAAGAGATTTGCACCTGAAAATGATAATCTGTCAAAAACTCTATTTTGTTCTGTTGTTCTTTTCTTTATTATATTTTATTGGGGCAAACACAACACAGCAAACACAACACAGCCTACACTTTTATTGAGGAAAACACATCATCTGTCAGCAGATGATCTTTTTTTGTGTTTTGTATATTAAGAACTTACAGTTCTGTTGTAATTTATTTATTTAACTTAACCTGTTCAAGTCAGGTAGTAGCAGGTAGATGGATGAATGTACACATGTACTGTATCGCTGGTCAACAGTATATAGTATGTAATGATGGTTGTACTGTAATTAAAGCGACCACATAGTTTGTTTGGTGTAACCTTGGCAGTGTTCTTCCTCGACAGTGTTTGTGGGATAAGAAAGCTTATGATGTGTAATGGCTTATTTGGCTCACTGGCCAGAGTTGCTATACTTGCCTGTGCTTTGTGACGAATAACAGCTGAGATTTTAGTACATTCATAACCAGGAAAACTGCATTAACTTTGTCTTTTCATTTTTGTGATTCCTTTATTGTTCATTTCTCCCCTCGCTGTGCCTGTTCACCACTTTGTTTTCTTGCTTATTTTGATTTTCTGTTATTTTCTCTCTTTGTCTCACTGCCTCAGTGTCTTTTCTTTTTGTTTCTCAGCCTCGCCTCCCCTTCTCCGTCAACACTTCACTCTGGACATCCAATTACTCGCAGGTCATAGCATAGTGATTTCATTCAGAGTAGCACCATTCAGCGCGGACCTCAAACAGCCATTCAAATTTCATCCTCGGCTGCCTTCAGAGTTGCCGCTCTGCAAAATGTTGTTTTCAAACATTTCTGGGGCCACCACCTAATCTGATCCCACAAACATAATTGAATGTCAGTCGCCACATAAAGATGCTTTCCTCTCTTCAATTAGCGTCTCGTTTCCCCGTGTCACAGCAACAAGATGAAGCAGACAGAGAAATATTTACTCCTCCCAGGTAGAGGCTGGAGAGAGTTATTATATTATGTGATTTATATGCAAATAATACAGCTCAGGGAACACATTGATAAGATTTCATTACAGCAGATCTGATGTACACTTCAGTTTATAAACTCCCCTTCATTCCCCTATTATGATGTGGAGATTGAACAGGTGTGAGTAGATGAGCTGGTGGTAGCGAGATGGGGGCAAGTATGGACACAGGTACAGGACCTCGGAGTGGATAAGGCATGGAAGCACTGGTCCAGTTGTCAGCATGAAAGGCTGCAGTGCTGCCTGTGAGGTGGCCGACAAGGAGGATGGCCGATGGGAGAGAGAGAGTGACATGTCGGTTCGATAAGGACTGCAGTCTCCAGTAAGCAGCTTAATGGAGAAGTGATACTTGTGAAAGGTTAATGGGTGCAAAGACGGTGGCAGGATGGAGGACATTTTAGCAACAATGCTGTGACTGTATTCATAGCAACAACAATGAAGTTAAAGCATATTGTCTTCGCCGCTGTGAAATTATTTTTTCTCAACCATATCTATTGCTACACACTACAGAGATGTGTGGAAGTAATTTAAAGATACAGAAGTGTACTGTATATCTGCAAGAACCGAGAGAATCAAAACATACATTAACTACAGTTAGACTACAAGTACTGTGAAATATATTCATAGGTCTTTCACCCTTCAAACTCTACAGAATATTTGTTCTATATCTCAGCACATCCTCTATGGAGATGTGGAGATGTGGTTGTGAACATTTATCTTGCTAGAAGCTATATGCACCTATAGAGCAGGAGGGGTGGGGGTCAGGTTTTTATTTCGTAAATTGAGAGTTTTACTGATTATTAACACAGTGATCTTTTGAGATTGATGTATGTTTCTCTATTATTTTAGTTAGGGCATACAGTACATATGTTTGCCAGTGAGAATGTGCATATGTATCTGAGTGTGTGAGGGTGTGTGTGTGTGTGTGTGTGTGTGTGTGTGTGTGTGCGTGTGTGTGTGTGTGTGTGTGTGTGTGCGTGCATGTATTGTTGTTGGTCTCCAGTGCCTTTAATTCCTGAAATATTAGAGCAGTTTTTGTCATTTCTGATATGGTTTTTCAATTGAGCGGTTCAAAATTCTTAAAAGTTCTCAAAAAAATAAAACAGTTATTAGTTGTGACTGAATAAGCGAATAGACAAAGGGAAAAGACATCTTTCATTTCTGTTCATGAGTTTAGCTGTTTAAAAGCTCAACTAATTTGCTTTGTCCTGGCTGTGTCCGTGTGGTTCGAACAGATTTCAACCCACCACTAAATTCTGACTAATGCATAAAAGTATCTGATCTCAGCTTTGCCCAGCTGAGCCCCTTCAGACCAGTGAGAGGATGACAGTGGAGAACAAAAATACAGCCAATTACAACATTGCAAGACCGATGTGTGCTGTTTGGCTCCGAACTAGTATTGATGTCCAAGTAATCTTGTATATATATCACATGTTAAACTGAAATTTAAGGTGAGCACAAAAGTGAAGTATTCTGCACAGTGAAGGTCAAACATCTAAGGGAAGTTACAATATGAAAGGTACATGGTTACCTGGATGTGGGCTTTAAATTTATATCTGGTACCATAGTTTGACACAAGGACACAGTGCTATATATTTGCTTTCTTGCCTTCTGCTTTCTTTTATCTCTGTAGGTAAGGTACAGTAAGAAGTGTCTAATAATTCAGGCTCACTTTGGATGTATTTATACATTCATATGATTGACTGTAAAGTGCATTATGTCTAGTGTTCTGCAGTGACTGATGTGAAGCTCATCTTAAGCCCATCGTTCTCTTTAAATGTACTATTTTTAATATTAGCTGGTAAGACAAATCTCACTCAGCAGCCACACATTCATTAATATATTGACATTGGCTTTCATTGCTGCTCATGACATTTGAAAGTGCTGTGACAGTGACATTTGCTAAACAAGTTAGTGTTTCGTCATAGTTCAATAGGGAAATGTGCCTCCTAGCAGATAATGTTTTTCTCATGAGCCATGAACCAAACACATTAGAGCTGAACATACATACATGCTGCACAGCTGCACTTTTCTGATTATTTGCCTGTTTTAGTCAAATAACATTTGTGCCACTGACTCAGTATGTTGAGTGTATGCACATAGCTCTGCTGCATAAAAACTAACCTGGTTCCAATGAGGTAATGCATGCTCATCTAGACTATGACTTTAACCCAGAAAAGAAGTCCAGAAAAGAAAGTACAACACTTGAGTACATGACCAAGTGATCCCATTATAAACAGTGTTACTGCAGTGTCTCCTAATATAATGGCTGGTAGCCAGACTTCTGGCAGCTGTAATCAATACAGTGTAGTTGGTGTGAACTCAACCACCTCACGTTCTCTTGTTCTTCCCTGAAATGAACAAGGTGGGCACCGTTCACAGGCATTGATGAAATACAGGACCCCTCCTTTCCCCCTTCATCTCAATCTTTCCTGTTCTCAGCATCCTCCTCCTCCTCCCCCTTCGCTCTCTTCTCTATCATGCCTCTGTCCAGTTGCATTAGTGAGGAAATGAGATTCCCCCTAATTAATTAGATCTCTGAGTGCTAAAGATGAAGATTACATCCCAATGAAGGTTAGAGGTGTCAGTCACAGTTTTTTTTTTATTTTGACTGAGCATTCCTCAGGATAAATTGAGCCCCCTGGGCATTGTGGGTAAAAGTGTATGTTGTTAATCTTTTTTTTTTTTCCATGCTTTAATTGAGTCTCACCAACAGTAGTCAATGAAAGTATAGGACAAGAGAAAACAACAAGGTAGAGAATTTTGTTCACCAGAAAAGCAGAAAGACACGAGTTGAAAATGGAAATAAGAAGGATGACGGTGAAAAATTGGATCATTCAAAAACTAAGGGGATGGAACAATAGAGAGGAATAAGGCAGGACAAATTTGTTAATGGGGGTAAAAAGAGAGAAAAATGAGAATAAATCAGAGACAAGTTATTTTATATAATGGTACAATAACATTTATCTGATCAGCGTAGATTGTGGTTGTTTTACACAGAATGAGTTATAAAGTGGAGTTGAGGTCTTATTTCTGTTTGGTTTCATAGTAGAATTTATCAGGTGGTTAAAGGGTCGCGTAAATGTGTTGGGCTAAAGAATGCATGGTATGGGGGATTTAGTGTTTTAGTGTTTTAGATGCCTGTAAATAACTGCCAACTGTTTTAGTGCTGTTAGGTGCCTGAAGATGGAGGACACCTGAAACAACATTTGGGGTCTTTTCAAGATGAGTCCACCCCTTTCTCCAGCTATATATTCCTGAAGTTGTAGGGGAAAAGTCAGAGAACGCTGTAGAGGTCTTCTCTCCACACAATTAAACTGAGATGATTCATCACACTTGTGTTTGTTCTTGAGAATTAGCAACTCTCACAGTCTGAAAGAAATTTCCACAAGATCATGAGTATTTGTCATTTAAAAATCTCTTTTCACAGCATGATCATGACTTACTTTTTTAATTCACAATTTAACTGTCATGAATTGGATAGGCCTGTGAGGGGGTAACAAAGAGAAAATGTAATAAAAGAGATTTGATCAACTGTTTCAGGTCAAATGCCTAGATCATTTTTCATTCTCTTCCTGTCCCTATAACCCCTCAGTCTATTTAAATAACTTATCTTAGGTTTGGAGTTTTTTTTCCAAAATCTGCCCTCTACCAACCTATTTATATGTGTGGTATGTGTTTATCCTTAAATAAAAAAGGCAAAATAATGCAGTTTTCCTATCAGCAAATAAGACGACAGCTCTTTTCCTCATGGTCTGCAAGAGTGCAAGAAGAGTTTCTGCTGTGTACCTTCTGCTGCATGCTGTAATGACATTTCAAACATCCATTATTTATGTCCATGTGGCACAGGGGTAGATGCACAGCAGCAACACAATATGCTCAAAAGTCTAGAACCTGAGAAGCCGGCAGATGATAGAAAATTTCTGCCTATCAACTAAATTGTACCATGTCAAGCTGTGATTACACAATTAACTCTCAGATGAGGAAGTAAAATTTTAAAGTGCTGTGCTGATTAATAAACAGAATTAATAACTTCTTAAAGGGCCACTCCACCAATTTTACATATATGGCCAGTCAGTGCCGACTGACTCCCACCTTAGTACTAAATTAGTTCAATACCCCGTTTAAACAGCAACTCCACTCCCTTTCCATAATTTCCCCTTGTCTTTTTCAGTTTTCCTGCTAGAGTTCACAACCTTTTCGTTAGAAGAACGAACAGGTTTACTAATATCAAGAGGCTATTATACAGATCAACTCTAGGGGACCAGCTAAATGCTGGCAATTCTCAGTTAAAGTAAGCACATCATGTTTTTGTTCATTTTCCCTTTTGCACAACAGCAGTAGAAAATGATTTGTTCAAGCAGAATTACTAATACAGCAATGTAAAATACAGTTTTCAATCCTTCCTTTAAAATTTTAATCAAAAGGTTTATCATCAAAATATAGTTAAAGTAATAAAATTAAAACACTCTACCCTGGTCACACTTATTTTTTTATTACATTGGACAATTATTAGATTGTCAGTACCAAAGCTGTAAATTCTGAAGACTGAAATATGAGGAGAGGCCCCAGGTGGACACTGCTTTGATTAATCAAAGGATTAGGTTTCACTTGATATAATCTGTACCCTGTACTTTATATAGTTATTCAGTGTTTTGTATGTAAAATCTACCCGAAAAGTGCTACAGTAACTACAGCTGTAGAATTAATGCTGTAGTAAAATTACTGCAGTAAAATAATAAAAGAAAATTATTATTTACATTATTTTCCCTCTGAAATATAGTGGAGTACAAGTGTAAAAGCACTAGAAACTGTACATAAGTATAGCACAGAGTGTCTCATATACATAATAGCAATTAAATAATTAGTTCACATTAAAATAACATTGTAAAGTAAATAGAAGCCAGTCAATAAAAACAAACAGTAAACCAGAAAGAATTAGTTGGGGCATCTGGCACTGTAACGGACACCATAGGAAGCGGGAACAAGAAACATGTTTAAGCTCTTTATTTAGCACTCACAATATGTATTGGAAACGAGGAACCAGGAACGGTGTGTCCAGGGGAGTGTTACGGAGATCAGACAGAGAGTAGGAGTTAGGGAAATCCATATATACAGGAGGGGGAGTGCAGACGAAGTGCAGGTGAGTGACTAGGGGACAGGTGAGACTGATTGTGACATATTAGACCGTAACAGGCACATACTTGGCTCCCACTGATCACCTGAAATTGGTGTTGGGCTCATGACTGCTACTTTAAAAGATGGCACAAAGAGTTTCAATATACTTAATTTCAAAGATAAACAAAATAAGACACAAAATATTAGGGGAGCTCAAATACTGGCTCATTTAAATTACTATACACACAGAAATAAAACCCAAGAAAATTCAAAAGTAATCTATGAGAGTGGAGAGTTCTGACTTTTCTGGTGTTGTAAGGGCAATGAAGAGAAGGAAGGAGGAAAGGACAGGATGGTGAGAATAGAGAAATGAAGGAGAGTGACAGGCAGAGTGAGGCATGCAGGTGCAGGGTGGAATAATTAGGGTGAGACAGCTGCTCACTGCTAGGAGGAAAATGTCTATGCTAAGTGGAAGTGAGGGCTTCAGTAATGTCAGGGAGGTCCTGCTGATGCTACACTGTCATTAGGCTTAGAGAGAGCTTCAGCACTCTTACCTCTCTCTTCAAGGCTCTTTCTCCCCCCTCTTGCCTTCTCTCTGTTTGTGTGCTCGCTCCCTCCTGCTGTTTCATTCTATCTCCCCTCACTTCTTCTCTTTCATTCCCTGTTTTTCCCATTCTTTCTCATTGACCTGAGGATAAAGAGTATTTGTCAACAGCTCTTACTCTCCTGTGACCCCCCCCCACCACCACAATAGCCCTTCAGGCGAGAATTAATTTCACCCTCTCTCCATGAGAAAGTGCATTGATTGGAAAAGTTTGTTGTTGTGTGTTCAGTACTTTTTATTGTTCCCTTTCCCATGCCACTTTCTCTTTGCTGATGAAATTCTCCTTGGTTCATTGCCTCTGCTAAAGCAGACACAATGATATCAAGGCTCTCTTCAGGTGACCATCTTTAACAACTTCTGCCTATAGATTTCTCTGAGTAGCACCTCACTGCTTCAGGACAGACATAGATCAACTGCTACAGCTAGGATTTGTGTCGATAGTTTTATTCTGCCATAAAAGAGATAAAAGAGAAAATGAGAAGAGGAAGTTGGCATTGATACAATTTGTGGCATATGTGCCAAGGTCATACAGTAATTTTCCTTGTGGAGCCTAGCAGTGGGAATCTCTGAATTGGCTTTTATTGTGTAAAGCCCACTGCCCACTCGCTGTCAAATAGGTAGTTAAACATTCTGTCTTGCCACTTGCTGGTCAATCTGGTTTAATCTGTTTGTAGCTAGTCTGAGTCAGAGCTGGATTGAATGGATTCAAACCACTATCATCTTTCTGCTGTTGGCTCTCTCTTTCTCTCTCTATCTCTCTCTCTCCCTGTGTGTGTGTGTGTGTGTGTGCATGTGTGCGTGCGTGTGCATGTGTCTCTGTCTCTCTCTCCCTCTCCAAGTGTGTATGTGCGTGTGTGTGTGCGCATGTGTGCAAGTGTCTCTGTCTCTCTTGCCATCTCGTTCTCTCTTTCTCTCCCTCTCTCTCTTTCTGATTTCATGATTTAAAAAGCACTATTTTTCTTGGACTTATTTTCTGACTCAGATGTCTGCTTGCAATGTATTCAGCAGGATCCCACAGGAAGTTGCAGATGACTACAAAATGAGACCTCAATAACAGTGCGCAACAGATTGCAAAAGACCAGTATTGAATGTCAGCTACTGTATTTTGGTGGTGTCTATATTGTTGGCATTTCTATATTCTGTAACAGAGTCCCTGAGTTGACCCCACTGTGGTATATTTTATTTCAACTATAGCTAGGGAAATAATGATACCGGTTTAAAAAATAGACACAATATACTGTAGTGTATATTAGCCTGAAGATAATAAAAAAAAATTAAAAAAATCACTCATTAACATGCTGTGTCTTGTTTGTTTAGTTCATACACAAACTAAAGTGTAAAAACAACTTTAGACACCTTTCTGAGTTTGTGCTGGTTTCCTGGCAACGGACTGGACAATAGCTGAGTGCATAACCTCAAGTAAAACATTCGTTGCTTTTAGTCTTTATTTGTTCATGCATTAAACAAATGACGTATTACTGTACATTGTAAATAGATAGGTTCAGATATGATTATTGGCAGATTTTGTTACAGTTCAACAGAACCAGAATGGCTAATTCCCTGTTTAAAGTAAGTTAACGTCTGGCTAAAATGACAGAGGCATCAATCTACTCATCTAACTCTCAGCAAAGAAACATATGAGTGCATTCCCTGAAATGTCAAACACAAAAGGGAGGACAGAAACTTCCTCTGAAGTTTGCTCGGTGGAAGAAAGTAAATTTTTTTCTCTTTCTTTATATTTTTGTATTTATTTATTTTTTAACAAAATAAAGGTACAAAATTTTGTACCTATGTCGAAGCCATAGCCCGGCTGTCAAGGAGCATTTCTGCATCCTGACAGTGTCCTGCATGGATGAATGTGTGCCTGATAAGTCATGTGGCCCCTGGTCCACAAAGATAAGCAGGACCCTAACAGGGGAAGAAGAACCCACAAACCGACAATGTACAAATTTACACACACACACACACACACACACATTATATAATCACACGAATACCAATATTTTACTTTTTGTCAGTTTGTGGGAGAAACTGCACTGAGTATTTTCAAAGAAGTCATGAACACACTAGTGTACACTAAGCTCTACAACCAAGTCTTAACACTTCAAACAGAGGTGAGGTAATAAGGACTAGCTAAAAAGTCCTCACTAATCAAAATTTGTCCCCACAGCCATAGAAAGACATGTAATAGTCTAGTAAAACAAGAAAGTGGCACAGCAAAATTTATGTGCAAGTCTTTGAAAAATATTTGATTCCTAGTGACACAGTTAGTTCTTAGTTGGTGAACTAAGGTGACTGGAGCAGCTGCTAACACACACAGCAGGTGGGAGTTTTATAAAAGTAGGGGGAAAACAGCTTTTTGGTTTACAGGCTTTCTAATGTGACAGCTTAGTTCATTGCTTCTGCTAAAGCTAAGACACTACTAGTAATAACTCTAGTTAATGTATTAACTGATCATACCAACAATTTCCAAGAGCGGTACCAGTCTGTGTACTGTGATATGGCAAAAGTTTAAATTTTATTTAATAATCTTCTGTATTCACTGATACATATGCAGGCATGAAGCATTGACACATTTAGCTGGAAGGGCTTTAAATATGGCAAAAATATCAGATCCAAGATAATTAACCTGGCAGGGTTTTGTTTAGCATAGTGGCATTTTTGCCTTTATTTTTTGCATGCCTGTCTGCTTACCAAAGTGGGAGGACAGGTTCGAGGGGAGTGTGTCTTCACTGATCAAACGGTACAGTTTAATTTTGGTGTCAAGGATTATGGAGATTTGAACAGATCCTATTCAAAAAGCTTACATACTCTTTGTGGATGATGTGTTTCCCAATTTGACTTTGATATAAATCCCTGTAAGAAAAAAAGAAACTTACAACATTTTTCATTTGAACTGTATTATACATGTGTAGCTGCTGTGTGAGTAATTGTTATCCAATACTAGGCTGTCAGTACAGTTTGTACTGTGATGTACCCAGGGAGAATTGTGAAGGCTGTTGGCTCCTGCCTGAGGAGACAGGCAGATGCCCCACTCCCAATGCCTAATGCTGAGAACTGTCATATTAGGCAGCAGTTAATCGTCAATGCACCTGCAGTAAATATATTAATGCAGACAGATATATAGGGTTAGAAAAAAATACCCAAAATCCACTGTTCCTTGGTACAGTACAAGGTTATGAATTAAACTAGAGGGAGAGAAAATTATTTTGGGTACAGTCTGGAAACAGCGAAGTTGCTAATTACAGCAGATCAAATCAGTTGGGTTAACTGGCCACAAGATATGCGATCATTAGGCCACACAATTTGACCACTGTTTCATACTGCACAGGTCAAAGTGAGTTTGTAACAGGACATGGCAAAGGGTGTAGTCAATAATTAACAAACAGACAAGCCTCATTAGCTGCGTACCAATTCAGGGGCCATCGGCAAACGATGTATCTCATCGTGTAAACTTTAGCTAACGTAATAGCATTTTAATTTAGGTAATTCTATTTTCACTTTGATCGCCGCACCAATCTTATCAGGTATGTTCATTTTTTGTCACCTTTCACAAAGAATGTTGGGATACGTCAAACCACGAAGGATAGCTCAGAAAAAGAAGCTTTCATTGCCTGGGGAAAGAAGGCTGCATTTGAAGGAGCCTTTGAAATGGGACAGCCTTGTCGCCATGCTGTGACACAATCAGCCTATAAATGCAGCCTTGGACCTGAACTCATAGGAAAGTTCCAGGGGTAGTTACTATTTGTCATTTAGATGTAGACATGACCAAGTTGAGTAGCGCTTGGCGATGCAAGATGGCTTTTTAAGGCAAGCAGCCAAAACGTGAAAGTTGTCCCACACACACACACATGCCTATGCACTCCATGCTACTGTACCAGTAGTGACAATGACAAGAGCAAAACCAAAAACATGAGAAGAATCACTCAGGAAGCATAAGATCAGAGCATTTGTCTGTAGCCTCCAAATACAAAACTGTTCCCTTTTGGGGTGTTGTCTTGCTTTTGCCTCTTCATTGCACCTATTATCACTTTCATTTGCACCAAAGGAGGTGAAATCACTTGTGCCTCATAAATGGACAGACTGATATCCCTGAAGTCTAACTGACTTGGTGTTTCCTTAATTGTTTGAGCAGCTTATACTTTTATATAGGCTGTAACTTTAGTGGAATAAGAATAAAACAACATTTTGAGCATTTTAAAAAATGTAGTCTAGAAATTTGAGTTGTATTGTGTTAAAAAAGACAAAAGTCAAATTCTATTTGATGATTTTGACACCAACACTTAAAAACACCAACAAAACATCTGACCATAAAAAATGACAAGTAGTAGTAACAGTTTTATAAAAAATGACTTGAAAAGATAATTTACTATTATTGGACAGCCCTGAAAATGATCACAAAAGGAAGCAAAAGGACTTTGAAAACCCAATCAGCCAACATCTATGACACAAAAGTCCAAGTTAAGATAAGAAAAGATCATCCTATTTTCACTAAACTCCACCCCTTATTTGGTGTGGTGGAGTCCTGCAGCTGCAATCTGGTTAAGCGCAGAAGAAGAAAATAGATTGTACAGTACTGCGTCTAGTCAAACATACATGTAGTGTATGTGTTGTAGTGTAACTTGAATGTGATTAACATGACAACAAAGTAGACTTGGCTTCCTCTTCCTTATTCTCATAATTACAGCACTCCACTTTAAAGGGTTAAAATCCTAAGGCTGCAGCTATTTTAGGGAAGTGTGATTCTGAATATTGATGAGTCAGATTGCCAGTGGTTGGTGATAATCAATCCAGTTGAAGAATGGGAGTGTCTGAGCTGCTGTGGCCATGGCCAAGTTGTTGTGCTGTTCCTCGGTAGGCAGACGTGAGCAGCCTTGCTAAATACCTATCTGCCTGCATCTGTATTCCCTGCTTGGCGCGCAGCAGATGCTGACGGACCCTCGACTTTGGGCAGATTTAAATATCGATGAATCCAAACAGTCACGTGTAAAATAAAGCATGGCAGGTCAACAGCTTGTTGTAGACGTTGTGCTTAGTGGGACAACTATCAAGGTAATGGAGTACTGACTGGTGCTCTGAACATCAAATTACAGCTTCAAGTGTGTGTCGAACATTGTTTTAGGCCTGAAATCAGTCCAGTCATGATAGCATTGTGACGGCTGACGGCTGTCAGTGTGCATGCATAAATGCATGTCTGCTAATCAAGTACTGTACAGCATAGTGTAAGTCCATATGTTTGCCATGACAAGGATAATTTATATGTCCTTCACTATGCAGGCCAGCCAGGATTTGTCTTAACATGACATGTTTGTGTGTGTGTGTGTGTGTGTGTGTGTGTGTCTCAAAGAAAGTAGCTGTTTCATTAGACTCTCCGAAGGGGTCCTGGTCCCCTCCAGCTGGGCTAGCAAAGATGTGGTGCAGACACTAGCATACAGATTGAGCTCCATTTTTACCCTCTTTTCCAAGAATTGAAACCACTAATCTACTCATCATTTACTTGTTCCCTTACCAGGAAGTTTAATGATTGCTCAGTGAAAGCTGAGTGGCTTTCTGGTTGTCAGTGTCTCCCCAGAATTAAAAAAATCTTAGTGTTTGGAATTACTACAGTCTAATTCATTTCGTGACCTCAGGCAAATATTAATGAAATAGAAATGTTTTTTTTTTTTCTGTTCTGTTTCATTTTTTCTGTTGTGTGTATATTGGTTTAATCAGTGCAACTGAAACCACCCAACCATTGCAAATGAAATTGATTTCTTACACTGTTAACATTAAGTAAGTGTGTAAAAAGTGATGGAGGCCTCAACTGTTTGCAGTGAAGTGTGGAGAGCACTCGTAATCTATTAGTCTAAACATTTGAAGCTTCAGGATTAAAAAGTAAGACATTTAAATTTTTAATATTTAAAATTTTATAATTTCTGATTGCATACATTTGTATGTGTTTACCAAACAAATATAATTCCACACTGACCACTTAGCTGAGATAATGGTCGCTTATATCTATTTCATTCATTAGGAGGGATTCCTATATTTTCACTAACTTGAATGCTACATTCAAGTGAAGAAATAGAGCAGAATGAGATGCCTGCATTAGTATGCACGAGCCTCATTAAATATGTACTCATCAACTCTACTCTTTATTTGGATTCCCTTTGCAGTAGTACAAATCTCTAGTAATCAACTGTGGTGACATTTTCCAGAAATAATAAGCAAGCTGTCCTTGTTTCAGCAGGAGGAGACAGACAGAGGCCTGCATTTGACCCCTAAGTGCCACTGTGACAACATATGATTCCCATGAGTTTGAAGGACGTGACTAACGTACAAATAATGTTTGCAATATAGAAAAGCTCATGATTTCTGAAGAATTTGATAGGCAAGTTAACGATTACTTCATATGAAATTATCTTTAACCATAACACAATGTAGCTAATATTGCTGCTAATACATGAAGAGTAGAAAATGACAGTAATTTCATGTACTTCTTGAGAAGTCACCAGTATTTATTTGTAAAAATAATGGCACAGGTCAAGTGAGTAAAATTACTGACTTATAAAGCAATCAAGATTATTTTTATAGGTTGTTTAAAGACACTGTACATTTTTGCCACTTTTTTATTTAAGCCTACTTCAAAGTGCTACAGAACCTTTCAAGCAATTAGGTATACAGAGGAGGAGGTGTGGAGGGAGAAGTAAAATAACAATATTCTACACAGAGTAGAATATTAAAGAGTTTGGGAGCTAGTGTCAATAATCCAAAAATTAAGTCTCAGAAAGTGGTGAAACACATACTTGCAATAAATTTCAAGTATTTCTAGCAATTTTACTTCTTTAAAAGGTGTACACCATATTATCCAGAGACATGCTACAACTGGATCCAATCAGGACAAAAGTGGGAGGTCCAAGTGCACATCTGCCCAAGAAGACAAGTACTTAGGAGTGTTGTCCTTCAGAAACGTTAAACAAGTTTAGAAACCTGTGTGCACAGAAACTGTGCGCAGGAGACTCAGGTCAGCTGGCCTCATGGGTAGAGTTGCCAAGAAAAAATCAGCAAATCTTCCTATTTTCTGATTCTTCCTATTTGTCGCAGAGGGCCAAGATGCACAAAAATTGGACTTTAGATTACTGTAACCAAATCTTTTGGAGGTGTTTGTATCTCAGCGAAAAACATATGTCAGATGCAGAACTGAAGAGAAGATGATAGATGCCTGCCTAACACCATCTGTGACACATGGAGGTGCAAACATGATGATCTGGGGATGCTTTGGCAGTGAGAGAGTGGGCGATCTGCATCGTGTGCAAGGCATCCTCAATCAGCATGGATACCACTCCACATTGAAAAGGTATTCCATTCCCTCTGGGCAACAACTGATTGAGGATAACTTTTGCAGCATGACAATGACCCCAAGCATTCTTCCCCGTTGGGTGAGAATTATCTGGAGAAGAAAGTAGCTGCTGGAAAACCCTCAGTGATGGCTTGGTCAGCTCAATTACCACATTTGAACCCCATTGACCTGGTGGGGGAAAAGCTGGGCCAAAGAGTTCGGGAAGACTGCCCAACCAGCAGAACTGAGAAGTGTTGTAGAAGGCCTGGGAGGAAATTACACCTGAATATGGCAGAAACTGATCAGAGGAATGATATGTATCTAGTATATAGGCGGTTATTACTGCAAACATACAAATATGACTTGACCATTTTTCTCGGCTCAAATATGCTTAACAAATTAATTGGTCATTTTTTTGTTTTGTTATTAATTTACAACCATTTGAATTGATAAATCCAACAAAAGATTATACATAATAAAAGAATTTGTAGGTGTTTCCAAACGTTTTCTTACTAGTGTAGTTTTATTTATATATATATATATATATATATATTTATATATATGCACATGTTGTGTGTGTGGGTGTTTCTATGCACTTTTTAACTGTGCCAATGCATTTTCTGTTTCCCCATTGAAAGCAACCTCCTTGGAGAGATTTGGTGAAATAGACTTCAGTCAAAAGACAGACTTAAGCTCTCGGTATGTGGTCTCTCCACTGTCTTCCTTCTTTAATGAAAGAGCACTTCAGTATTGAGGAAAAGACAAAAACAAATAGCAGGCTCCCTTGGTGTTGAGCTGCACATTACAAGCTATTCACTTTTGTGACGCAAGAACATTACAATTGGCTACAGTGTTATATGCATTAATTTCTTCGAGGTTTGGGAGCCATTTAGAGGAAATAGTAGCACAACTATGTTTTTTGCAATGCCGTTCTTTATGGATATTATGGTTTTGTTAGGTTTGTTGATAACAGCTGGTCCTGTGCTGAGATTTCTGGCAGTTTGAAATTGTACGTGTGTGTCTACATGACTAAGGGGGGTGTCTGTCATCTGTTTGTCCATGTCTGAAACACAGACTTTGCCTGGAGAACTTCTAATGCAGTCTTGTAAATTGTGTCTGTGCATTAGGTTCTGTGTGCAATTCTCTGCATGCCAGGTTATAAAGACCTGAGCTGATTTTTTTTTCGGTACTAGACCAATGACAATGTAATGGCTTGAAACAAAAACATGGATGTGGATAAGGAGGGCAATAACCCATGGTGTTTTGCTTTTTATTATATACAATAACAGTGAAATTTTGGAGATTAATGGCTTTGCCAGCAATGTTAGTTATCCTCTCTACTTTCAAGGCTTTCTGTGAGCTTCATTAATCAATATTTTTACTTGGTTGTTTGAGCAGGGCTTGTGAGTATCTTTTTTAGGGCCCAAGCACCGTAGGTGTGAAGCCCTTGTTTCTGCAAGGATTATTATTATTATCCATCTATTCATCTATACCCGCTTATTCCTAACTAGGGTCACGGGGATTTGCTGGAGCCAGTGATTATTATTTGTTATTATTATTATTAGTAGTAGTAGTATTTTTGAACGCCCAACAAAAAGTATTTGAGATATTGTGTGTTTTCACACACAATGTAATTTGACATAGTTCTTTTACATCATTAATCAGATTCCATGACTGATATAGCACCACTGTCTGGCAAGCTAGCAATTAGTGCTTCCTGTGTCTAAAGGTTGTGAAACACACACGCTCATGATTAACCTTCCAAATGATTACCCTAAAAAAGATATGAATTTATCTTGCTACAGAAACACCCGTGTCTGAGTGTCTATTTTTTGTTTGTTTGTTTGTGTATGTGTGTGTTTTAAAGGTTTAAACCTCCAATAAATCTCTTGTCTACTGTTGTCAGTATTACATACGCGCTGCTCCTCTAATCTACATACTCCCATTACTTGTCACAATGCAGTTCAGGGGAACCGATCAAATGAGTCCAGTCAATGATTAATTCATCCTAATTGGTGGATGACGAGGAGTATTCGGAACTGGCGCCCCGACGGGATGGCCCTGCCACCTCTGCTCCCCAGTGAATGCCACCCCCGTTTGATCTGCACTAATCTAATTAACACTTTAACAGGAACACCTGGGCTCTTCACTGAAGGATCTGTGGCTGTTGTTGTGCACGCCACACACACACACACACACACACACACACACACACACGCACACACGCACACACACACACACACACACACACACACACACACACGCACATGCATGTGCACAGGCACATGCATACTTCCAGATGGGTCTTTGATAGCACTGATGGTGGCAGGCGCGGGATGATGATTGCACTTAAACACTCACACAGACACACATACCACTGCGCACACATATGCACAAAATGTATGCCACGCTTTTAGTGTGATGGTATATGGTAATAGGGGACTATTTCAGGCCCCAATATACATCTAACTGCTCGCTAAATGATGCAATTAGACTGTGGTCTGATGGTACACCTGATTAGATTAGCCCCGGCTTGTGATTTCTGCTCCGACTATCCACAGCCTTAAACTCAACCTTGACCCAAATTAGCCCCACACTCATCAGAGAAAGCTGAGGGACATGGATGACGCAGCAGCTTATGATTTCTGCTGCTAATTGGCTCAACGTTGTGGGACAATTATGGTCATCGCTGTAGTGCAAGCCCCTTCAATCAGTATGTCCACTGTAAAAGAAAAAAATTAAAATGAAAATCAGAACATGAAAAGAAAGGAGCAAAAAGGTGATGAAATAAAGTGAGAGAACAGATGTGCAGTTTACTGTTGTTTAATGTATGCATCACAGTCGCACCAAACAATCATCCATTTTAAACAGAATTAGGCTATATGTTTACTTAAAGTAGATAAAATGATATTAAAACTTACCAGGTGACATCTGGGTTAACAATTAATCTAAAGGATCAGGACACCCCAGCTAACTGGATTCATGACCAACGCTGCTGTTTGGGTTTAATGAAGAGGAATCTTACCAAAGTAGGGAATTCGATTATGTGTTGCTGAAGTTTAATCAACTTATAACCGACTCCCCAGAGAGGGCATGGAGAAAGAAGAGAAAGTGAGTATCTGATAATCATTCAGTTTAATTCTGTGTCATTCTGTGGTTAGGCAGTCATAGACGTGTTTTTCTAAAATCCCAAATCATGTGCATTTCCTGCACAAAAATACACATAGTTGAAATTTAAGTGTTGTGCACCTGTTTCTGTACAAGCAACTGACTGCAACAACCAGTGAGTCAGCTTTAAATAAAGTATTTTACAAAAAAGCATTCAATCAGGCTTTATTTGTTCTGAATCAGGGGTTTGATCAAATGTAGTTTTGAGATGTGTCACTTACCTTAGCCAACCAAGTTACAGCCTCTGTTGTTTAGAGATTTCTGAAATAAACAAAGCACATCTAGTCAGTGCTACACTCCTGAGAGTACAAACAAGCACACTGATGAGAGAAAAGGCAATTTTCATTAAAAACGGTTGAACAACAAACAGTAGTTCAGATATATTTCACCATGTGCTGGGTATCACAACTCATCAAATGTTGATGGGCACATGAAATTTTGACTGTCCAGAAATAGATTTTTTTTTAAAATATAAAACGGAAAGAGGAGGGAGCAGTACCACACATGTGGGTGGCCAAGGCAGATAACCATACAGAGAGATGAAAATGAGACCTGATTTGAGCTGCTCTATGAAAGGTATATGACTGAAGATCATTCAAGGGCAGGACTGCTATCAGCTCCACTCCAACAAGCTCCAGTGTGTATCAGTCAGTGAGGGAGTCAGTACATAGTCATAGCTGTGATGTTTGTTACAGCCAACATTACTGTTTCTTGGCCCTAAATATCCTCAACTACACTGGAACTATCAGTGGGGCTGTGTTATCTTTGTTACCAAGATCTTACTGCACCTGCATACTGCATCGTACTGCACATCAGCACTGGTTTTCGACTGTCATCAGGTGTGCTAATGCTAACATCACGAGCAGCTCTGTGTTATAGGCACTGGCTGAGGTAGTGGTTAGCCAGTGCAACACTTATTATACTTGTCCCAGCAGCAGCTATCACAAGTGGTGGGGGTCAATTTATAAAATAGTACTCAGACTCTTCTGTTCTGCACTACAGTCAGACCACACTTTTAAATTGAAACAGCACATATTTACAAGTTGATCTCTCCACATCTTTATTAGTGTAAGAATGGCAACAAAGCTGCGCTAACCTTAACTAATAAAAGTTGCTGCTGTTTAAGGATAATGGTTTGTGGCATGTTTTCTGTCGACTTGTTTTTCTCCAAATCATCATCTCATGTGAAAAATTGTTTTTACAGCCAGTAACTACATTACTAGTGTTATGATTCTGAAAGCTGCCACTTCCTTCCGAAGACTGTGTGTAAAGCTAATCAGCAATATATTAATGACATGTGCAATCATCCAATATAGTTATTCAGTCCACATGGGTTTGTTCTGTATGCCATATGTTTCTGGCCATATGGGTTTGAATGATTCCTCCTGTGCACTTTAAATTCTTGAATCCATCCATCCATCCATCCATCCATCTAGCCATCCATCCATCCATCCATCCATCCATCCATCCATCCATCCAGTCTCGCTTTGTCCTTGTCAGGCTCTCGAGGGACTAAAAACCATAAATTTAGCCTAAAACAGCAAGTATGGACAAGCTGTCATTCTATCTCAGTGCATTTACTTTTTGTATGTTGCAGGATATTAATGAGGTCCAACCCTGCCCAGAGAGGTGGCCTGTATATGGGGTCAATGTGTCAAGGTTTCCAGAGTTGCCCAGGATTGTTTAGCAGGACTAGCAGACTAACAGGATACTTTCAGCAGGAAAATTCACCATATCAGTTAAATATACAGTATATCACATTCAATACTTCCATAACCCAGCTGAGCACGGCACCTACTTTACAGTACTTTACAAAATCCACATGGGGTAATTCTTGTGGAGCTTTTCCAGCACCCTACATGCCTTCAGGAATTCACACTTTTCTCAAGGCAAATCCCATCACATATGTCTACAGAATTAAGAAAAAAAAAAGAGGAGAAGACAAAAAAGACATAATCTGACCAAAAATTCTTGCAGCTATTGTCACAAAAGCTTAGGTTAGGGGCGTATACATAGAGGAGTGGAAGAGATGAAATCAGAAAATAGCAGAAAGCAAAAAAAAAATTGTAATATAGAACCACAGAGCCCACTTGACAGTCCTTTGAGCATCACCATGGGGGAAAATTGGGACTTGTTTCACTTGAATGCATGTTGAATTGCTCTCTGTTTTGTAGAGTTTCTCTCCAGCTGAATCATTTGAACTATTCATTTTGTTCTCGGTAGAGAAGAGCTGGAATCATGGTAGCCTGACACTTGTACTTGTCAAGTCCATATTTCCAAAGTAGTATTTACTGTGTGCCTAGACCTTTTGTTGCACTAAGGCAGACAAACTGTAATCCTGCCACAATGGCTCATTAAATTTCTTTTTTATTTTTTGTGTGATGTTGTGTTGTGGCCACATGCAATCTAGATTAGCTAACAAACCAACTGGAGGAAACCACTGCAAATTAGGCTTTGATTTAATCAAACAATGATACAATTAGATTTCAATTCTTTGGGCAAACATTTGCTCAAAGAATTTTAATTAAATGTGATTCTTCCAAACAATACACCAGCTCTTCAGATCTATAATTAAAAAGCAAGTAAACCAGTTCAGTCAACAAAAACTAGACATGTATACTGTACAGTAAAGGCACTAGCTCAAAGAATGTTTATTAATGCAACACTTACCATTTCACGGTGTCAAAATGAGTGGTTTTCAGTATTTCTCTGTTATTTAAGCAGTTGTCAGTATAACGTTTTGATGAAAAGACAGATTCAGAATCAAATAAATTATAACTTTGACTTTTATTTCTTCTAAAAGCTATTCAGTTGACTTTCAAATGTTTGACTAAGAATAATATTTTTATATCTGTACCACAAACTCCATGATGAGAAACTACAAAGTGAAGGATTTTGTTATTCGAAACATGAAGACTTTCTGATAGTTCATCACTGCATCATCTCATCTGCATTGTTTATCACTGTTGGCCCATTCTACTAAATTAATTATCCAGTTTTACAGTCTCGCTATACTGAAGAATGTTGGACATACAAAAAAAATAATCAAAATAGTATCTGAAACTGAGACAGAATTACCTAAAGTGTTATTCAGAATTTTCAAATAAATAAATAAATAAAAACAGCACATTTTGTGCTTTTATCCTTCCCACTCCCACCCACATGAGCTCAAGACAGTCCTTTTGAAAAGTGGGCCTCACTGCTTCAGAGACGAAATTGAGTAAAACATGGACAAGACAATCAGTGATTGCTTCCTTTGATGTCTCCATAGGGCACAGGATACACATTAGTCTCTGGCAGATACTACAAATACATAGGTATATTTAAACTGCAACCAAATAACCAGGTATTTCTACGTTATGTGTGGAAAAGGGCAAAACAAACAGAACCTAACAATGACTGCCAGTGTGTGCGTCACAGATGTAATATGCAAAGAGAAAGCAGAGCTGCTTGTTGCAAAAGACTAAGGCTGCATCATTCTGCAGGGCAGCTAAAGCAAACTGGACAGGACACTACGTTCCATTAGGGCAACAGGACACACATTTCTGTGCTTCTGAATCTGTGCCAAGCCATGAGATCTTTGCAGATATAGACTGGTTTCTTAGTGACAATATGCCATAGTCCTGTCTTAAGTGCCAGCATAACAAGCCTTCCATTATGTACGGTAATTAACATGTTATAATTTGCAAGAGACTCCAAACCTTCCTGTTTGTGTCACTTCACTGATCAGTGGACTGTGCATAGACAGATAGGTCTAACTAAATATCAGGAGCTGAGGTGCAGGGACATTTGTTTGTTTTACAGCATCTCTCAAGAAAGAAAGACATTTATGATGATTAACTTGTGTCTTTATGTCTTGGACTGCCTTCCTGAAAAAATATTAGAAATTGCACTCTGTCAAATGCTTGGAATGATGTTTCACCCATTTTGAATTTTAGTCCATTTACATGTTTAATTTTTCACACAGTAAAATGGAAAATATGAGGTGATACTGGGGTCTTTTTTTATTTTGTCAAGCCAGTTTCAGGTTCTATAGAAACTACATACTGTCCCACAGTGCAAAAGACTGGTGATATGCAGCAGATGTGGATATGACCACATATGACCACATCTTATTATTATCATTGATGCTTTTTAAGTTATTTAAAAGAGAATCTTGAAAAAGCTGTGCCATTTAAAAGAAGGTATTTCACTTACTCCTTTGTGTACACAGTGAAATGTCAGACAGGAATTTAGTGGAGCATCAATGCAACATTTATTTTTAGATCAAATACTCTCACTAAATGAAGTTTCTAAAAAAAAAAAAAAAAAAAAAAAAAAAGGTTAGCATTATGGCCAGTTTGCCAGCATCCATTGTTTGGCATTTTAGTTTGTCATGGCTGTTTTTTGTAATAATAAAAACAATTCTAACTACAAAGAAGGTTAGTACTGAATTTCGTACTGCCCCACTACACTAAACAGTACTGATCAGAGAAGTCTGGCATGTTGTCTTTCGACTGTTCCTGATACAAAGTGGAGGCATCAGCAGTCTATCTTTAAAAGTGGTACTTTACTTGTACTTGTGCATTTTTACCCTTATCCTTACTCTGCTTGGAAATCAAATCTTTTGGAGAAGTAATAATTATAAATAATGCCAAAATGGACAATGTGAATTCAGACAGGACCTTGGTTTATGCACCACTTGTGTGTTTAAAAAAAAACTATTACTGTAATATAGTTACACTATTAGTATCCCCAAGAGAGTCTTTATTAATTCAAAGCTGTGTATTAAATTTGTTATTTGAAAGTTCCCTTCATGTGTTCCAGGTGACATCAATTCTACTGCATCTGTTCTGTGCTTCATACAATATTTATAAAGTCTTCTGTTCTTTAGAGCTGTCTGCACACCAACAAATATGGTTTGTAATTGACAAGTTGAAGCACGCTGCAGTAATACTGATAATTAAGTAATACTTTTTTTTTTTTTAAATCAAAAGCTTTCAGCCATATTATACACAAGATTTGTCCATTATCACCCCATTATAGCGATTATAGTCAACATTTTTCACAGAAGTATCTGCAGGAAAATGCTTGACCATCGCTGTGTCATCTATCAGTTTTTGTTAGCACAGTGATGTTGCCAGGAGGATAGATGGCATAGCTCTGGTTGTGATAGATGGATTTTATAGAGCCAAGAAAACAGAATCATGCACCAGTGATTTACACCTTCAGTGTGATGGTGCATCATGTGTTCAGCATTAAGGTTAGATCAGCAAAGCTCATTATTATAGTTTATTATCTGTCCTGTCATTTGTATGCAGTGAGGTTAGATGTAAATGATGGAGGCTGAAGATAATAGTGAATGAATTCTATGAGATGAAGTAAACCCTGAGTAGTAAATGATGCATATAAAAATTTGTATGCTAAACAGGTGCAGGTTTCTCCATTGTACAATTGTAGAAGATCTCAACACACAACCTAATCATTTATTGATAGTATTACTTCATATGGAACTTTTCACAACAAAATGCCTTATTAGAGTCAGCAGAAACATGGTGTGTGTGCAGGGAGTATACTTGAGGCTACTTGCCAACACAGTGTTTTAAATACAAATCAAAGAAAGAAAAGAAAATATGAAAAAAGAAGAATCAGATTGCAACAAAAGAAAACATTTGGTTGAAAATCTTTCAAGTCCATGAAAATATTACAACCCTCTGAGAAAACAGGCATGTGGATAAAGGCAAATAAATTACTATTCCTGAGAAAACAGAAAACGAATTTTTGATGTCACATGAGGACAGGGGCCTTAGGGCATTTCACAGTCAGCAGCCTTTTACATCAAGCTTCTCCTGTTCGGCACACTGCAGACTTCAAAATAATTAATGTCCTATTAATTTTGTTTTAATATTTTTTTGAGTTCCATTTGAAGGCTCTGTGTCAAAATCGAAACTGCACTTGCCGTCCCTGTCAGTGACTCTGTTGAAATGCATTAATTGGCTAATAAAAGTTTATTATTATTATTATTCATTCTTGTCTTACGATATGCATTCTGCTAAATGTCAAAGTTACTGTTTATTTTTATGCATTTTAGTCATCTCATTGAGTTGTTTTGATTCATCACAGTGCAGCAACTATCAATATCTGTTTTGAGTTGTAGAGAAGAGAAGAGAGGGAGAAAAAAGTACTTAATAACACTGTTATCAAAGTGTCACCCTCCCACTATCAGCCCCATGTTTCTCCTGCTCTTTCCTCTGGGTGAATGCTAACTATGCTTAAGAGGCTGATGAAAGAAATAGATCATTTGCGTTGGTTGCAGTTGCCCAGATAAGGCGTCACGTGGCTGCCATCCTACTGTAATTAACTATTGTCATCATGATTAATCATATGTCTGTGGAGGTGGAGTGCAAAAGGCTGTGAGCAGCCGGTTGAGGTGACGTTGAGCTGAAGTGTTTGAAAGAGATAGTGAGTTGGAATCTAATTACTGGTATACGAAATATTGTATTAATATCTATCTATTACTAAATGAAATATTAAATCTCTCTTTTACACTGACACGATAGCATCAGCAGCAATTGAAAATGTCTGCAAAACACACCCACTATGATTAGAGTACTTGGAGTTATAAGTTTTGTGTAAGCTTCTGCCCTCACCCACAGTTACATACACCACACACCCACACACACCTGCTGTGCACTGCAGAGTTGAGCCTCTCTAAAAGGAAAAGCCTAGTAGTGAACCCGATTCCCACCTTCCTGAAGTTTGGTTTCACTGCAGCTGATCTATGATCTGCATCATTTGGCAAAAGGAACATTATATTTAAGGTCAAAAAGTTTAAATGACTGAATATTAAAGCTGTGCAATACTCATTCAATCTCGTATCAATATGTTGGTTAAGCCATGCTAGTGGAGCTCAAATGATGTCTATTGCCTTGTCATTGTGAGCATGATATTGCATTGAGGTCAAAGCAGAGCTGTTTCTCACTCCAGCCTGGTAAATCTGTTTGCACGCCGGTTGCCTGGTTTGCAGCTGTCTCTGCTCTTGATGGAGTGATGCTGACAGGTCAGTTGATGCTTTCTCTGCTAAAGCTTCATTAATACTACTGGAGCGGTTCCCACACATCACAGGATCAGAGTCAAATACCGTATGAATGGGCTCTTATCATGATGAATGGAAACACCAGAAGAAAATGATTTCCATTGATGCATTTTAATAACAAAGTGCACTTCCTGCACTTAAATGCATATGCACACCCCAAAGCAAACTTCTACACAAATGAAAACAAAACTCAGTTAAAAATGCAACAGATTTATTGTGGGGGCTTTAGAGTACACAGTTTAGTAGTCATGCAATGAGACTTTCTTTTCAATACCAAGGACAAAAGAAAGTGTCTGAATTTGAGCAAAAAAGAGCTTTCCATAAGAAAAAAAGGAAGGGAGGTAGAAATAATGTTGCTCCTGTAGAAATACTGTCACCAGTGGGTTTTCATATAACTCTGAATGGATTTATGCCTTTTTATGTCTGTCATAATTTCTCTAAGCATTTGAAAAGAGACCTGAAGAGAATAGCCAGTGGTTTGGTCCTGAGAGTGAGCTTGAGTGAAGGGCCAGAGGAGAACAAAGAACCCACTGCCAATTTGATTATAATATCACACCTATTCAGAGAGTTAATGTGGTGTCTCAGATGTCAGGGCGTTCTCTTTCTCTCTCATTCTGTTCCCTTCCTTCCCTCACTTATCCCTCTCTCTCCTTCTCTTACGCTCATCCTCTTCTTTCTCTTCGCTTTGTGCCAGGGATCAGCTCTTACTCGAGGGGCTTTGATGAAATCCATTCAAGGCAGAATGTGACGGTCTGAAATGTCATTCTAAGATCAGATGTCTCTGAAACAAGGCCTGTCATATCATTTGGTACGCTCGACTTCATTAGCGCTTTGTTCTGTTTCACATCAGCTTTCACAAACACAATCGCTCAGTGAAATCACTTGTGGCTTCCAAGTTTTTCTCCCCCTTATGTTTTACAAAGAAAATTATCCTGTACATTGGAAAGAAAGCAGCGCTATTCTTCAAGTGGATACGCCGCTCTTTTTCACTCTGACATTCACCTGTCCCTGTGATAGTTTAAGAGTTCGTCAAAGATCACTCTTGTTCTCAATGAAGCAAAATTGCTTTGACTTGATAAAGGTTATGTGGCCTTTAGTGAGTTAATACCAGCAGTGGTACCTTTTTGTAGACATTCTTAAACCTTAAAGACATTCTCACCAGTCTTAACAGTATTTTGTGTTTGATACTAATTATAAAATGTCTGTATGTTTACATGCTAAACTTATATGTTGAATATGATAATTATTATAAGAATGAATGTTTGCATTGTCATTGTGAGCATGTTTTCATGCATCTAAATATGTTCCACTCTTAATGTGGTGGACCCTGTGAACTCTTCATACATTTAAAAAGAGCACTCAGTAAATCATGCTATTAGATTTTTATTGCAGCTTTTCTCTAACTATTCATTTAGACCCAACCATTTAATAAAACCAACACAATATGAATTTAATCATGATGTGATTGATTGTGAAGCAATAATATTGATCCCTGCTGGACTATTCAGTTGGTCTTAAGTGTCTCACTGGGACCCAGTTACTTGAAAAATATTTAACAATCACTGTGTGGAGAGAAAGAGGAAGAGAGAGCACAACCTTGTTATATACTTGGCGCCGTTCATTTGATTTTGTATACTATACCCCAGGAGAAATGTGTAAAAAGTAAGTTTCCATGGACTAGAAAGTTTAATCAAGTGTTTCCAGACAAATTAACAAGAAGCTGAAAAATGGAGGGGCTGCCTGAGAGGAGTATCTCAATCAACACCAGCAGAAGTTTTCTGGCACCTGGAGGAAAAATTCCCCATTGCTGTTACTTTAGCCCAGAGTGAATGTGAACATCTTTTCTTGGCCAGGTACTGCCAGGGAGTTTATAATTGAGTTGAGACTTAGGAAATACTCATTAAGACGTTGTCAGTTGCCAGAGGAGGCCACGCTCAATGTGTTTAGACACCAGTGAGACTGCAGGTATCCCAGAGCCCTGCTCTTCTCCAGCTGGAGGGCAAAAGTGTACGCCTGTGTGCTGGTGTTGTGTGTTTGTGTGTGTGTCTTAGAGTCGGCATGTGTTTGTGTATTTATGTGTGATTGTGTGCATGGGTTTAATAAACTCACAGGTCCGTGGAGCACCATCTGCCTGCATAGTGTTTGATCAAGCAGGAGCTGGTTTTGAGGGACACCCCCGTCACCTATGATGTGTGACAAACTATTGATAGAAACACCTGTTTATTGTCTTGCTCTTTCCACAATCTCCCCTGGAGCAGCTGCTTCAGTGGATTGCATTTATGACAGTAGCCACTAGCCTGGTAATTTCCACTGGATATAAAATCACTTGTAAATAAAACCAGGCAGTCAAAAGAATTTAAATACTGCTGTTTTTTATTATAGGTGATTTGACATTTGAGTTTTATGTATTGATGCATCTAACTTGCTGAATTCTGTGTAAACAAAATAAGAAGCTCACCTTTTAAATTCAAAATTCTACTCTAGATCATACTGCTTTTAGAATCACAGATTAGGGTGGTACACACAGGATTTTGGCCATAAACACATCGTGTCGACCCTGACCTCTATATGTCATTGGAGGAAGGAGGATTTCACTGTATAACATCTAGTTGATGTGATCATTAAAGTGAGCCATAAGGTGTCTGGCCATCGACCATTTGATCTCCCTTTTCCTGTCTGAGATGAAATTGATTAAAGCAACATCTATGACGAGAACAAGCAAAACACTCACACACACACACATAATGACAACTGGCATTATTACTTAGTTTGACACTGAGCAAAGCTGAGGATTTGTGTACAGCATGAGATGATAGTGGGTCATCAGTGTTTGTCAGTAAACAGTTTTATCAATAATAATCAGGTTGACTATCCATGAGTATAAAAACCCAAGGAGTGTTAATACTCTCATCATCGCCATATGAATGAAAGCATAAAAAATACAACTTGAAATCAAATTAATTATTGTTTTATTGCTTAAATCCTCTTTTCTTGCTTAAATGCAGCCATGTAATGTCAGAATGACATGAGTCTGAAGTGACTCTTTCACTAGCTTATAACCACTTTCATCTGTTGTAACAACACCATAAACCTGCCTCAGACAGTGCAGCCACCATACGTTTGCCTATAAATGCCCTCTTATAGGAACTTTAGTTAGTGTGGTAAACCAAAGCCTAATGAAAAGTCCCCTGTATTTATATAAAATAGTATTCTCTTTATGGTTGCAAAAAACAAAAGTGAAATGTAAATGCAAAAGGAAATGTAAAAGAAGTGAATTCATGTAATGTTTAGGTGATTTGTATTTTATATTATTATTATTATTATTTAAAATGTAAATAGCAGAATGTGTGTGTGTGTGTGTGTGTGTGTGTGTGAGTGAGATCAGAGGGTATACAGTACATGCTCTCAGAGGTGAATCTACAATACTCCAGAAGCATTTTCAGTGAGACAGATGGATGAAGTTCATTAAGCATGTGACAGTTAACACCCCCAGTAGGGAGAAAACACTGCAGCAGATAAATAAATGTTGGATTTACCAGCCCCTACCTCCTGTTATTTATACACCGAAATCAACACTTCTATTAGGCATGAGTTATGGCAACTAATGATTATTGCTGCTGCGATCATTAGGAATGCCATCCTCTTTCTGAATATATAAGCTATATTTTTCGAGCTGCTATATAGATTATGAATAGCCCAGTAAATGGATTACATATCTAATTTGAAGGTTTGCACTGCAGCTTTGGGAAAGCTACATTATAATCAAGGATGGATCCTTGTGTAGGAATGTAGAATCATTACACTTAATTATATTTTACGCATGAAGTAACATGGGTTCAGCTGGGTTACATTAATTCTCAACTCATTCTTCTATCTCCAAAACTTGACAGACTCCCACAAATTAAAATAACTACAAATATTTGTCAACACAATAAAGGCAACATCCATGAATGACTGCTGTGACTTTACAGAATATGTCAAAGAAAAATATTTGCATTTTCAGGCAAGATTTAGAAGCCTCTTCTTAAAGTACATGGAATTCAAAATGTGGATTTTTGATCTTTCCCTACAGATGTGGCAAGAGTTTTGTTTACTACTTTAAACACTGAAATATGAGTGTGAGGGCATATATAGTATTTACAGTGTTTGATTCAGCCTTATGTAGCAAATTTTTTGGTATTTTCAAACCTCTAGTGGGCCATTATAAGGCCCTTCAAGCTTTGTTAAAGGCTCTTACAGTAATGTAAAACATGGCAATAAGTGTTAGCGTTTCCTCTGAGTGGATTAATTTAATCACCCAGCTAATCATTCATCTAATAATGATTTTCCATGATTAGCTTTTCAAATAGATTCTCGAATATTCACAGACTTTGCTAATTACTGCGAATATTTCCCTGCAACTCTTTGACTTTTTTATGTGAGCCCTCCCTGATGCAGAATCTACCATGACCTTCTTGTTGTCTTTAATTCTGTTAAAAGTGATTTTACTTGCACTGGATGCGTACTTACTTATTTGATAGTGTTTTTCCTAAAGTGTTAATTTCACCATTATTCTGCTGCTTCCTTTCTTCATGAACGTTTTCACCTTTTATGTTTTTTTCTGTTCCAAGTATGTTTCTGTTTTGTTTTCACCTCCTCATTTCGCTTTTTTAACTTTACATCACTTTGTTTATTTTCCAGACGCTGCCAACCACAACATATGAGTTAGAGATTGTGGCCAAGGACATGGCGGGAAGTGAGGTGGGCCTAACAGGAACAGCCACGGCTACCATCACCATCACAGACAAGAATGACCATGCCCCTGAGTTCACGCATCCGCTGGTGAGGAACATCCCTTTCTCCTTTTCACTACTTCTTTTGGATGGTGTATTTTCTTTTTAATTCATTTATTAATTACATGTAGCTTCTACAATCATTAAGTGAAAAAAAATCGTTTGTTTATGCCTCCAGGGTGGTCAGAGGTTGGCGTCATTTAGAGATAGACTAGGTGTATGTCAAGGACTCAAGACACATTATCAGGGCAGACACTGCCCAATAGCATCCATAAACCAAGGTCTTGTGTTTAAGGAAAATATCTCATATTAATTAAAGGAATTACTGAGGCATGTGTTGAACCTTGTAAATCTTTGTCTGTCAAGCTGCCAGTTAGTTCCACTTTAATTGACTTGGTAAAGCATGTGATATTAAAATGAAATTTTTTACTGTTCTGTTTACCAGCAGTTTTTTGGGGTTTTTTTGTCACATTGTTGAGAGTTTCTGGTCTCTGGCAGCACAGCTACATGAATTTGGATTGAAGACAGGATGTCAAGTGTTTATCATATAACAATAATTATAATCAGTTCTTAAGTAACAGGCAGTGGAGGGATTAGGCCCTTTAAATGACCACAAGGCAGTGAGAGAAGTGTTAGTGTTTATTTGACAGCAGCTTAACACTTGTCACTATGTATATTTATATTGTACTATTGTACTGTTTATTTGATCAATATTTAGTTGCAGATGTTTTCTTTCTGCAGATGTTTCATATTCAAGTCTTCCAGGGAAACAAAGGATATTTCCTTTTGAGGCACCAGAAAGACTTTAAGGTTCAATGTATAATATTTAGAGCCATCTTTTAGCAGAAATGCAATTTAGTATTCATAAATAGGTTCTCATTAGTATGTAACAATCATTTTCCTAATCTTAAAATGAGCCTTTTAAATAAGGAGCGGGTCTCCTTTCATGGAGCCAGCCATGTAGTGCTGCCATGTTTCTACAGTAGCCCAGAATGGACAAAACAAACAATGGCTTCAGACAGGGAATCTTGTTTTTTTTTTAAGGTTCTGCCATCGTAGCTTCCGTTGCACCAGCAAATCGTTGGGTGGGGTGTCTGGGACGCTAATTCTGCAATCTCACCACTAGATGCTGATAAGTCATTCACATCTTACACATTGCACCTTTAATGTAAAATACCTTTGCAGAAAATATTAGATTTTAGTTACTGCAGCTTAACACTGATCAAAAGACGAGAAAACATAACATAATTATTATGAATTAGTGAGTGAAGGCAGTGTTTCTGTTAATGAGAGAAATTAAAATTAACAGACTGGTGAGCATGACAAGATTTTGTTCTTTTACTGATGAAATTATAGCTGTGGAAAGCCACTTTATTTGGATAAAGCATTTGCATTAACAGAAAACAATAATGAGAGCTAATTAAAACAGGAGCAGATTAAAAAACTGGAGGAGGGATTTTTAAAATATGGTAAAATATACTAATAAAAACAGAGATAATTAGAAATAAAGACCAGTCTCTTTTATGAACCTATTTTAAATAATGGCCTTGTTCTTTGGCAGTTGTTACTGTAAGATCAGAACTCACCTTTCCATTACTAACCAAGCATGAACTTTATTAATGTGATTATCAGACTTAAATCTATATTCTACACCAATTACTTATATAGAGTAAAACTTTTTCCTCTTTGGGTTTCTCACACAGCTCACCTTTAAAAGGATGTCATCTGCACCACCTCCAGTTGCCCCCACCCAAGCTTTTTATGTACATGTATGTTTTCACCCACTCAAGGACTTATTCGACTCAGTGTGACCTTTATCTTTCTCATATGAAAATATTTCTGTTATTGTCTGCTATAAATATCACAGGGTGTACATATTATGTGCAAAAACCATATATGACATGTAATAACAGCAGTAATACTGGGTGATATGGGTGCAGAGGCGAGATAAGGAAACCTGTGAGCAGGAGTGGGAGTAGACATGTTGTGGTTCAGTGATGGTTTGTTTAGTCAGCAAGGCCTTAAGGCTTCAGTGTAAAGCTAACAGGATAAACTGGGCCCTGCCAGTTATGCTATAAAACTAAATGTATGCATAGGAAGAACAGAAAATAGCACACAGTAAATTGCACCTTTTGCCTATTTGTGCCACCTCATTATGAATTTGTCAAAAGCTACTACCATGGCCATTTTCCTTTGTTCTTTATTCGTTCTTACCTCTGGAGGTGAGAAAATAGAAAAAAAAGAATGAGGTCCTGCAAAAACGGCCTTGCCTACACCGTAAGGTGCATTTGTAACATTGAGGTGTGTGGTTCTTAATGGAAACGCCTGTAGCTGTTGTCAGGTTTTGAGACACATCACGCTCTGCTCCAACCAAACCTCGCCTACAGCCCTCCCGTGATGCATTGGGGTGTCAGGGGAGCTTGTAAGGAGCGCAGCTCAGATGTGAAATGTTACAGCTCAAAGGGCTCGGAAGGGCTGTGCAGAGTGCACCATGTCCATGTCCCAGTTAATGTTCTCATTTCTCACTGGGAAGAGATCCGTTTAACGGTGTGGAGAAATTGAGCTTTTAAAAAACAAGTGTTTGAAGGTGCTAAGCTCCATGTATAAATCCTCCACCCTCCACTCTCCCTGACCGCTTCGAACCTGCCCATGAATCATCTACAACCCTTAGATGGCCGCCATGATAGTGTGAGTATCTTTGCTTGTGTGTGTTGTGTGTTGGCGGTGGCTCTCACGATATAAATTATTAAACTAAATATTAATTTTTTTATGGAACTTCCCAAGATCCCTTCCTTCAGACAAACCTTTTTCTGAAGACACCACGTATTGCAGACCAGATGCAAGTTTTAAAACATCACAGGGAAGGATATAATGGAGAAAGAGTCCAACATAGAAAGTTACAGGGCATGTGAACAAAAGAAAAAAGCAAGTAAATGAATGTTCAGGGGATTTTACTTTGCTATTATTCATTCATGGATTTTGTAAGTTTGCATTTCGCTTGAATGCAGCAAACATAATCCTCACATGCCTCTGTTTTTCCTCAGGCTTACCTACCACAGTGATATGCATAGAGACAGGTACTCATAGCTTATGAAGTCTTTTCATCGGATCACCAGTAGACCTCTCCATAGATCCTCAGATCAGTCTGCTTTTCTTCTGTAATTTATCTTTATGCACTGAAGTTGTTGAAATTATATTTTAAAAAATTACAAAACAAGTATATATCAGCTTTATGCGTTGAAAAGGATTAATGTTCTGCTCCTGTATATGATGTAGGCCTATAAGTAGATATTCTGTTGTTTTTACTAACAAGAATGGGATAAATCAAGCTTGAAGCCAATTCTTGCTCACTGCTTTCCTTGTTTTCTTGTGTTGTCTTTAAATAATTATTATGAAAGATTTGTAGTTTTTTATACTGTTAACAGTTAGTTGATATCCACACAGGCAAAAGTTCTGAAGGTATAAAGTAGGAGGTAAAAGTGTTTTTTTACAAGTAGGTGGAAACAGCATCTGATCTTCAGGCCACTTGCAGGAGTTGCCAGACATTTAATAGCCAGTGTTAGTGGAAGATACACTGTTAACTTTCATGCTGAACCAGGGCCTTACAAGTGTTCATACATGATGTGACTCTCCTCTTATATGCAAGGGTACTTAGGACTTGTCATGTACTGCACTTCAAGCATGGTGGTAGCTAGAAGGCTAGGCTAACTAGTATTCACATTCAGCTCTATGATGATGGAGGCTGCTATTGAAATTATACATGTTTCTATTACTTGGTTAATCCTATTTATATCAATGACGCTATATCATAAGCTATATCAGGGTAGGACTGTTGTATTATTATTAGCCTCCATTAGCTTTAGGTAGCTGTATATAATAATCAACCAACTGTATGTATAAGCATAATTTTGAAGAAAAAAAGATTTTAGAGTTTTAAAGCAGCATTTCCAAAGTGAGAAGCTGCTTTATGTGGAAAGTTAGATAATGGCAGCCTACACTGATAATCACTGAAGAAATAGTGAAATATGAACAGAAAATCTATCAAAGCTTTCATAACAGATGTCAGAGTTGGCAGAACGGCATGTCAAAAAGCTGTCATGTCTTTTCTCCTTAGTAAGTCCTTTTTCAGGATGGATGATTCGGTGTAATTTATCTTCAATTTTTAAAATCATAAGCTAAGGTATCCTTTCTTACTTGGAAATTTATTACATTTTGCTTCCAAAGCTCCTTCGGTATGGGGATTGGGCTTTGACCTGATTAATTTTCATACCGAGGGTTTAATCCTGCTTTTATGAGGAGGGGAAACAAGAAAAAAGAACTGGTATGGAATCCATTGGTAGTTCTGTCATCTGAAAAGCTCCTGTAACAAAAATGTATATTTCTCCTGATGAATTCCTTAAGCCAATTGCACCTGGGGTTATATGATCTCTCTGTGTTTACTCTAAGTCTTAGGGCTGCACTGTATCGGGGATTTGTGTTTTGTGTTGAATTTGATATTACACTGTCTTGCACCAAAAAACTTTGGTGGATATTGTTAAACTTTTGCACCAGATGTTGGTGGTATCAGCGCAGACAGTGACATGCCCTTGTCTTCTCTCACACCAAGCACCTTTTGCCCTTCACGTCTCTTACCTTCTCTCTGTATTTCATTCTTACACATCCATGAATATCCCAATCTCCGTCTTTGTTCACTTCTGCGCTTGCTCTCCTCTCCTCATCTCCTCCCTGGCCCTGCTAATTCCACACCATGTCTGACTGTGCCTATTTCCCCTGCTCCTCATAACAAGACCATGATGGACCTTATCAGTCCTGTCACTCAAACACCCCGACAGCCAGTCTGTATTTTTTTTTTCTTTTTGCTCACTCAATTTTGCACTCTTTCTCTGTGCCTGTCTTTTCCATCTGCTTTCCCTTTCCCTCGCTTTTCTTCCCTCTCCTCTCTCCTCTATGATGACCGGGAGAATATGCTCGCCCACAATCCATCTGTCCCTCTGATAAAGACATTCACGGTGATGGGTGTAGCACCAGGCATGGGGCAGCGGGGCCCTGTCAGTGCTGGTCTGTCTTGGGGGGATGGCTAACGGGTGTCACGGATTAGTTCGGGCCTTGCATGATTGCTTCACTACCTCTGAGATACATGCTGTGCTTACCCTGGCTGATATGGTGGCGTAGCTGGCCAGAAATCTATGTCAAAAAGAAGTAGGGATGGGAAAGGATTTGTGCACTGTGTGTCAGGAGCACGTAAAGATTGTGCTTGTTTTTGTGTGTGTGCATCTTTGGTTGTGTTATTTGACACACACAGACACAAATGCACAAATAAGTTAGACTAAGATGTAGTGAGATATGTTGGTGTGTCCTTGAGACTTTTGCAATTTTAGGTTTAGCTGTTCATCTGCCTTTTCAGTTTCCTCTGGATAAAGATTGAAATTCCACTTCAATCAATCATGTCTGCACGCATCTCCAGATCCTCTCAGTTATTTCATCATCAAAAAATGTATTAAGTGTGCACATACAGAATGAAGTCTTTTTTTTTTTTTTACCTCATGCATGTAAGCGTGCAGCATAAAACAAGACACCCATGAAGGTTATTACCAGGTATATTCCTGATGTTCACCACTGCCAAGGTATTTGTGATACCTTGCTGTGCTGGTTAAGCTCCCCTCTAGCAGGAGGGAAAGAGCAGCACCATAAATCATGAACATCACACACGTCTGCCCCGTGGTCATCAGTATAGAAGGCAGTGGCAGGACCCTCTGGGAAAGAAATGTGAACATTCAGAATGACAAAGGGAAAAAGATTGGACAAACAAGTAAAGCCAGACATGGGACAAAATGTTTATCGCCACAGTTACAGGTGGGACAATAAATAGGACATATCATGTTGTTGCTTGTGCAAAAAAGAAAAATTAAAGAAATGTTCAGCAGACTTTTGCCATAAAAAGCTCCTTTGGACAGGATTCTCAAGGATTCTCTTTTCTTCCAATCCACCTCTGAGAGATATGTGATATACAATTTGTCAGATACACATACTGTACATCAACTCTGTATTGTGCTGGAAAGTTTAAAGTAGTCAAAATAAAATAGTGCAAGTGAATATCCTTGAAACTTATATATTGTGTTTACAGTTGATCGTTACATATTTCTACCTATGTGATGAATAGCTGTGAGATCAAGGACAGTCTCCAAACAGCCGTTCATGTGGCAGTAGAGGGTGGTATTGACAAGAACAGCAGAAACTCTTACTTTTGCAGCACCATAGCAAGAATTACCGCAGGTGTTAGAGTGTTGTGGAAAGTTCCAAAACTCCTAGGGGAGGAAATCTCCAGTTTAACCATAGAGGGATTGACTAAAGACAGCTAACACTGAAACACTTGAATGACAGTACTTTTGAAAGCATGGGGTTATTCAATTGAATTAATTTCAATTTATTTGTATAGCGCCAAATACATGAGGTGAATGGATAGAGGAGAGAGAAAAGAACAACAATAATGAACAAATAAACACTGTGCAGGTTGGTGGGGCCAGTAACTGCATATCAGCAATATACAGCTCCAGGACCAGGGACACCTGCAAAAAGAGAGAGAGAGAGAGCACGGACTACAGGAGAGAGAAGACACAAAGTTAGTGACCTTTAATAATGGCATATACATGAGAGGACAGGAGAGGAGAGGAGAGGAGAGGAGAGGAGAGGAGAGGAGAGGAGAGGAGAGGAGAGGAGAGGAGAGGAGAGGAGAGGAGAGGAGAGGAGAGTCCTCAGGCTGTGAATACACAGAGCACCTGTACTGCTTGAAGATTTTTTTTTCCTTTCTTTGAAACTAGCTACAATGGCAAATATGAGGGCTGTCATGTTTTGCAAAGGTAGAAAAGCTGCTTTCCTGAATGTCAGATTCATCAAAAATCTATCTTTGGAAACAGCATGAACAGAAGCAGTTCAAATTTAATAAAGACACAGGTAAGCTCATTAACTCTACAGGCATACATACTATATGCAGGATTAAATCTAGAAGAAGGGTAAAAAGTGAGGGGGGGGGGGCAAAGATAAGTTACAAATCTCTATAGGAATCTCTGTAGGAAGATGAGTGATCATGTGCAGCTGATTTCATTTAAGTTTCATGCTGGTGCAATGGAAATACTGTCTTTTTACAGTTTTTTGGTCTATCTACACCTCGTTCTACCGAGAGTTAAGCTGCTTTTGATAGAAGATAAAGGAAACACAAGTGGCTGCTTGAAATGTACATGATCCCTGTTTAACTCAGGGGGATTTCTTTCTAAATTTTTACTTTTTTTCCCTCCGTGATGTCTACTCTAGTATTTTTATTATGGCATGTGGAAAACAAAATTGATGCAGCGCTCAATCATGCAGAGTTTTAGGACTTTTAAACATTTTATGAGATGAGATTCAAGTTGTAACGTAAATTTTAGATTTCTGTAAACAGAAAACCTTTTCCACATAGTGTGATGTTATTTATTCACTTAGACTAAACAATTTACAATCTGCTTTCTAAGAACCATTTTATGTGCATAGTGGAAATTCTGAGATGGACCAAGAGACAGTCAGAAAAAATGAGAAACCTAGAAAGAGATAGTGAGAGTAAGTAACACGCCCAAAAAGACAAACTTCAAATGCCTCAGTTGCAGTGCCTCCCTGCTGTGATGTGGCAGTGGAGCAAATGCTACTCAGAGGCAAAATAGTCTTGTCTCGGTAGTTTTAATGTGATGGTCGCTGCTATGTGTGTTCCCTGTCAGAGAAAATCTCTGGGGCAGCAGGGACGTGTCACAAAGTACTTTCCATTAGGACAAATGAACAGCTGCTCAACTGTCTATCTGATTGCCTGTCAGCGCAGCCCCAGTCGCCATCTATATTCATAAGTCATTCTGACAGACTTCCAGAAAAAAATAAGATGATCTCCATTTGTCTCTGTTTGAATGTGTTTATGGCACTGTTTACACTGTGTAAGAATAGCTTGTGCATATGTGTGTTTACTGACTGTAAGTGCATGCATGTGTTTATTTCTGTAAATCCGTGAGAAGGAGATTGATATATTTGATAGCTTATAGCAGCAGGTATCACAGTCAAAACAACCACATTTTATTTACCTTGCTAATTTTTGTCTCTGACTCGCTGACTCTTTTTCCTTTCCTTTTATAGGTCTCTAAATTAAAGCCTGTGTAAAAAATAGGAGGCAATTTCCATAGTAGTGTTAATGAGCCAGAGCGCATTTAGTGTTACTCGGTAAAGCTGATAGATGTGTATACTCTTCCAAAGCTTCACATCTCTTTCTCGGCTTCTCTTGCACTTCCATCTGTTGTAGAAGAGGTAAACTGTATGTTGTTGTCAGTGTGAAGATGAAGGTTTTGAGGACCTGTGTTTGTACAAATCAAGCAGCTGTTTTGCTTCATCTTACAGATGTTTACTACTTTAGATTCTGTATTATAATAGGAGAATAGATTTGGAGAGAAGACCAGTTTTAGGCTGAACATTGAAACAAAGCATCCATTCAACATTTCAAAGAGCAAGCGAGTGAGTGGGTGACCACTTTTCTACTTGAGACATGTCAGACATGGAAGACTTACAATCAATTAGTTGTTTTCTGGGGTAGTACTTTTTTTCTTATTGGACTTATAAATAGTGGTGACACCAATACTGTGTAAGGCAAAAATACTAACAACTTTGTTTAATTTAGTATAAAAACATTCAATCTGACTAGGTGATGGTTCTAGATGAAATGTTAAAGAATTATCAAAGTTCAGTGGCTCATGAAATGGACATGAATGTGTCTTCAAATTTTATGGCAGTCTGTTCCAAAGGTGAAAGATGAAACAAGACGTTACTCTTATGGTGGTTCTAGTGGAAATCTCCAGGTTTCTCATTGAAATACATAGTCTGGGAAACATGAACTTTTTATCACAAGAGCCATTACGCAAGCGATGTGGAGACATTTGATTAAAAAATATTGACCTCATAGTGACGCTACAGGAAAGACAGGGTATCACAAAAATGGTCTTTCACAGTCTTGGTCACATAAATGTCTGTCCCATATTTCATGATAATCCCTCTTATATTTATATCTGAACTAAAGTGGAAGACCAACCGACTGTCAGACTAACACTGGCATTTCTAGACCCATGCTACTAACATGGCTAAAATGTATTGCCATTTGCAAAATGCCATTTAGCATTTTGTAAATGTTAAACCTACACCCACTGGGTTTCATTAGCTACCAGGTGGAATCCCTCCTCACTCCACTCTGCACCCTATAGTGTCCTGACCTGTGCAATGATGCTAACTTCATGCAATAGGATTTTATAATGATTACTATAAATTACTTAGACAATATGAAGTAGTTCATATGGCTGTATTATTTTATTCTAATGTACTACTCTAAGTATTATGACTGGTTCAATAATCACAGCTGAATTTCTTAGTATAGTACAATAAATATTTACCCCATTATAAACCTGTAAACTGCTCTTGAGGCAAGCTTCTGTTTTGGGGTTTGTTTCTCATTTAAAGCCGTGAAAACCTGCTGCCCTCATTAGGATCTGTTCACACAGAGAGTTATTTATTTCAAATGAGAGGTTTCTGGGCACAGGCAGGAAATTGCAAATTTACTGTAGGTGAGTGCTTACCAGGTCAGTTGTACACTTACTTATGTTTTACGATAATGACTGACTGTCACCCATTAATCTTTAGGCTGCATGTCATTACACTGAAGGTTTATGGGACAGGTTATTAAAACAAAATTCAGGCATGAATAGGGAACACATAGCCAGTACCAGACTGATTTTTACTTCTTGGAATTTCAAATGTCTGCAGTAAAGTAGTCTTTGATTTTATCCATCTAAGCATTTAACTCTCTGTTCTGAGTACTAAATATGTTTATGTGCAGTTATGTAGATCCTAATGTACATGCATAAATGTGTGTCTTGTTGTATGTTCAGTGTTTAGGCTTTTTCTGTAGTGTGTGTGCCTTTTCTGGGACCCTTGGCCATTGGTCATTTTTTTCTGAAAGTGGTGTGTGCAAGAACCACTACTGTAGTTGGCTCTCTGTCTGGGGCTCGCAGTCCCAGAAAGAAACCAGCCAACACACACACACATAAAAACGAACTTGAAGGCAGAGCCTTTTCTTCATCCCCTCTTTGGCCATCTCTCTCCTCTCTCTTAATGTGTTTAAGTCATTTCAGGCCAGGAGCTCTGCCTCGTAGTAGTTAGTCATTTCCGTCCAGTCTTTCAGGTGACTGGTTGCTTTGTGCTCCAGGTGGAATTGGAGTCTTATCAGCAGCAGGGCAGGGGCCCAGTGGCCACATCACACAGAATACAGCATTTTCACCAACCGCATGACTGCCCCACATGATTAAACCCAAACTTGACCGTCTGTGTCTCCACTATATTTGTGTGTGAGAGTGTGGGAGGGAGACAGAAAGCTCACAAACGTTGCATTTGACTGTCTCTTATCTACAGTTTGAAGTCCAGAGGAGGATGATGAGCATAGGATTGCCAATGATGTGCATTTGTTTCTGATCACACTGCCTGTGTCTCACTATGTGCAGTAGACGCACAATAGTATATATTTATATATATATTTGTAAAATGGCTTTTTAAAGCCTATCTCCTTTGCCTGGGCTGGCTGCACAATAGATGATTTTCAAATCTTCACAGATTTTAAAGACTTGGGAGACCACAGATATAAGGACAGTTTCAATTGATTTTCAACATCATAATCCTCTGAACGCACACACTAGACAGACCAGGAGACCACAGACCTGCTGTTTGTAGTGAGGATTTCATGCTGGGTATTCCACAATGAGATCTCACAGAAACGTGCATGATCACATGTGACTTCGTGACCCATGCCTTTTCCTTGTCTACCCTACTGTGATATGCCTTGTATGATGTGTTAAAAAGACACTTGTGTTGTTGCCATAATTTTACCAAGCTTGTCTGAAAAAGACTCAGTGCTCCATTTGGCTCAGGTTGTGCTCTAATGCACTGCTATGTTTGTAAGCTTCTCATTGGCTGTTGTAGGTATTCTGTCTAAGCCTCCCTGACCAGGAATTGAAAATGTCAAATGTTTGATATTTACGTGTGAGGCTCCAACTCGATCAGGAGCAATAAAATAATAAACACCACAAACCTGACGATTATTTAGACAATTGGTTTAGACAAGCCTCGAATCAGGCCACTGCCCCATTATCACTGGAAGGGGCAAATTGAGCCCAACATTGGGCATAAAATTGTCTAGTGTGTAACCAGCTATAAATTTAAATTCCAGGACATCCCACTGAGTCCTGTTTTTTTTCCAAAATGTTTCCAACAACCTCCAAAGTTTTAGATGTTGTTTTTGTACTAGACTGCCACAGCCTTGCAGGACAAAAGGGCCAGCAATTCCCATGTGGATACAAACATAACTTCCATTTTCAAAAAGGACATTGTGTTTCTGTCCTCTGAGCCCTAAATGACTGTGAATGGTTCAAAGTGTTTTTAAACAAGCTTTGGATGAATAAAAAGGGGAATAAAGAAAGGATGGAGAAGAAATCAATGTTTGTCTCTCTTCAGATAAATGCATGGAGCCAGGCAGTGTAAGGCGGTAAGAGGGTAATCTGTGAAACAACAATACCGTGGGCTGACAGGAGACACAGTAATCTAGGCTTGACCACCGCTATCCTTAAACAGAGTGTTCTGTGTCTGAAAGATTACACTGTAAGCTTTGACACCATAATGGTCCTGACACACACACATGGACATGCACTCACAGGATTGCTTCTGCCTGCTGCAGACTGTGCAAGGGTATCCCTGTTCACAGTGTAGTCTTTGGTGGAAACTTCACTGGCAGAATATTTTGATGGGAGTCTGTCTCAGGCCTGCTGCCAGCCATGACCAGAGTGGTGAGTTGGGATTGACACTGAAAAATAAATGAGATGCACATTGAGGAATCAACAGTGGATGATGTGAACAATATTTCTACTGTTGTGTGCTTTTTGTCCTTGCAAGTGTTTACAGTCCTTTGGTGAAATAATGTTTAGGCAATTTATTTTCCTTGTATTTAACTGTGGCTCATTGGACTGAGCAGCCTATTAACCATTGTCATGGCTGGTTTGTGGAGCACAGGTGGGCATGGAGGTGCAGTGGAGTTACCTTAATGTAAAGTTGGCCCATGCTTATAGGCAAGCAGGCAGGTAAATAGCAGATAAACAGGAAGGTACAGGAATAGGTTCATAATCATAACAGGTAACACGTGGGCTGGCAAAAACTAGACTCGACAGCATAAACTGCATGAAGGACCAACAACAACCTGGCAGGGAGTAGGTGTGACTTGCTGGTAACTGACTGGACTAAAGGGAAAACTAGGAGCAGGAGTGTTGACTTAAGTTGGCTGTATGCAGAATGGCAGTTCAGAAAAGCTCCACATGGAAGCAAAATCATGAGGAAGTGAGAATGTGCCTGCCTATTTATATCCTGCATTGTTTACATCCATATTTACTAGCTTGCAGTTGTTGTCTTCACTATCTTTCAAGAAGACAGTGTCACCATCAGCTGAGCTGTGTATAACTGCCCCCATGTTCACCATGTGCACAATGCAAGCAAAACACGGATCCGCTTGTAATAACATTGTTCCATAGTAGTGAAGTGGTGAGAAAATTTAAATCTTTCCCCATACTCTGCTTTTTCCTCTTGTCGCTGTGTGTTCATGAGGTGGAGTCTGGAATCAGGTTGAAGCATTATCAACTCAGACAGGCACCATTGCCTTAATTGTCAACACCTAAAGTAAATTTGTACTTGTTCATCTCCATTCTTTTCTCACATCTTTCTGCCAACTTGCAATAGTGACACCTCTAAAATTCATTTCACATTCACTCTGAACATACTTATCTAAATCAGATGATAATAGAAAATCTTCATCTATGCCATCGTCTCTGAGTCCGTTCTGATTTTATAGCCTCTCTAATCTGTTTTATTCCCTAGACAATATTGTTATATCTATCTCTCCTAACAGTTTGAGGCATCTGTAAATGAGGGCTCGACGGGGGTGGTGGTCAACCTGACAGTAGACGACAGAGATGATCCAGCCACGGGAGCATGGAGAGCAATCTACTCTATAATTAACGGCGATCCTACACAGAGCTTTGAGATCCAAACCAACCCAGACAATAATGAAGGGATGCTGTCAGTTGTCAAGGTAAAGATTATGAGATTTGCAAATGCTTTTCTGTTTGCTGTAGATAACATAATCATCCTTCTGTTACCTTGCCTTTTCTAATTTTCACACATTCAGCCTCTGGACTATGAGGCCACGGCGTTCCATACTCTGCTCATCAGAGTGGAGAATGAGGATCTTCTGGTTCCTGATGTTGGCTATGGCCCCAGCTCCACAGCCACTGTACATGTCACAGTCATGGACATCAACGAAGGCCCGGTCTTTTTCCCTGACCCCCTGACAGTTACCAGGATGGAAAACATCCCTGTGGGCAGCTTTGTGGCCTCACTCAATGCTACAGATCCAGATATATTAGAGATACAGAGCATCAGGTAAGCCTTGAAGTGTGACTAATTGAAATCGAGCTGCAAAACTGTGCTTGTCTTGTGTGTAAGAAAAGATAGAAAGAATGAGAGAGCTTGTTTGTGCTGTGTGATTGAACGTTATCTGCTGTTATTTGCACAACAGCATTGTCAATAATGAGCTTTCTCATTTTCATTTAGTTTCATTCTGTTAGGCAACATTAAACACTGAGCACTTAGTTTTCTTCCATATAAGGGCAGTTTTGTCATGTCAGCGAGGTTGGCATTATTCTCAGTGGCAGATGATGCTACAGCAGCAAGGTGATATCACATTTAGCAAAATGTGAAAAAAAAAACACAGTTTTAGCTCTCTAGTGTCAAATTCCTGCTGTTTTGAGATCTCGATTTGTTTGTCACCTCTCATATTTTTGAGCCCTCATCACTCCATCTTTTTATCTCCTCATCTGTTTGCCATCTGCTTCATTCCTACATTCCCTGTAGTGTTCCCTTTGCCTGATTTTTTTTTTCTGTAGGCTACAGCAGAAGAAATATACTGTTAGGACGGTTCACCCAAGTTAACACAAAAGTCAGAGTGAAGCAGTTCATTAACTTTAACTCTTACAGAAAAGCCCCTGTCTCAAATATTACCATCATCATAACAGGAAGGCTATTAGTTTCACTATGTGCTACAATAAAAAATGATTCCTATTGCTGCCAGAGGGAGTCCTGTAGCATGTGCTGTACTCCTTTTACAAGATGGAAAACTCATCATTGCATTTACTGGCTTTCAGGCTTAATTTATTCTCAATTTATATTGCTTTTTTTCTGCACCCTTGCAGTTATATATCATGTAAAAACAATGTTAAATAAATACATGTGGGATAATAATGACTCTGGGAAATCAAAGCCACCAGATCGTGACTTTATTGCTCAAATTATTGATGCAGCTTTATGCACTGTAAAACATAGTTCAATATCAAAAGCTACATAACATAGACTTGTTCCACTGAATGCTGCGTAGCAGTTAGAACCTGTGTCTATAAAATACATGAAAATACAACTGGGTCAGTAATACTTGAAGTCTTGACTAATAGGGTAGCTTTTGTTTTGTACTTGGACTCTTTTGGAAAAAGACATAGAAACACTCTCTGTTGAACACTGTGGGTCACCTACCCTAGGTCAGAGGCTAATGTCTATGGTGCAGGGAAAGTGCCAAAATTCAGACAACTGGGAAATCACAAGAGGCTATATCTATGTCAAGGCTGGCAACTGATTTGGTCACTGAGAGGCCGGCAGTGGTAAATGAGAAGCCGGCTACCCACTCTTGGTAACCCAATGGTAACTCCCATTCCTCATCGAGCGACTCCCATAGTTCAGCAAGCAACTCCCATTCTTCCCTCGGTAACCCAACAAATATGTAACTGAGACAGCCAGTCACTAGCATCTCTAGGCTGGCTACTAGACTACCAACTCGTCCAACTCATAAGCATACCATTAATTCTTTAGGCTAAATAAGTAACATTTTAATGTAAGGTATTATTAATTAGCTAATGCATATCTAATGTTAGTGCCATAGCCAGCCATGGCTAGCAATGTTCCTGCACCGAGTTTTTCCATCTGTAAGTCCAATTGAATAAATACACATCTATTTTAATCAGTCCAGGGCTTTCTTAAAAAGATTTTTTTAGGGCTTTTCATGCCCTTATTTTGAAATACTGCAGGTTTCAGAGAGTCCATTGGATCGAAGCAGGAGTAGAGTAGAGGTGGGAGCCCTGCAAGAATGGTCATTGGTCAAACCAGCACTGTGTCTGAGTGGATTGTGCATAGACATAGCCAGATCAGTGAGACTGCTGCTGCTGTTCTACTAATGTGCTGCTCACACTAAGCTTCCTTTGTAGACCCAGTCTAAGAGGGCACAGCGATGCTAGCAGATTTATGAGGTGTTATTTGTGCAGAGGTGGTTTGAGCTGGTTACTAAAACAGCATGCTAACACCACTTCTCCATGTGTTCGTGGTTGTGCCTTTCATTTTTCACCCCGAAGATGGCAATCCTAATTTCTTCAAGTAGAGCCACAATGCACAGCTAAAAATCTTGTAGGCATTCTTTAGCAGCTTTTGGGCTTCAGCAACCAGGCCTTACCACATCCACTGCTCCAAACTAAAAGGTTTCCAGACAAGCAAGTTACAGTGATACGTGTCATAGAAAAACAGCACAACATGATTTTTTTTTTATATGACTCATTAAGGTTAAAGGAGGTTAAAAAGTTTGGCATATGTTTATGTTTCTTCACACATACACACAATTGTAAAATTTGCTTGTGGAGTTTTAACCTATATTGATCACTTCAGTGCCTCTGTGAGGTTTCATCTATGTATAGTCACAGAGAGCTCCATGTTGTTGATATCATCTTCACATCTCTGACTCATCTTTCAAGTCATAAATCTGCATCTTTCTATCTTGATACTTCCTGCAATGCTCCTCTCATCTCTGGCATACATTTCTGTATCCACTTTATGGTCTCTACATTAGTTGTCATTCATCCTGTGACATTTTGCCAGTAACAGTGACTCTGAAGTGTTAGAACTGTGACCTGCAGACAGGTTGAAGACATGTTGAAAGACAGACAGAGAGTATAGGGGCCGTGCACAAAATGAAAAACAAAACAAAAAAAAACCAAAAAAAATCTGTTTACCGTCCTCTCTCCTCCCCTGCCTGTCTCTGCATAACTGTGTAGGTGTGTTTGTTTGTGAGTATGTGTGTCTCAGTGTGTCTGCCCCCTGGGATGCGTAGGTCAAATGCATTTGACATGGAACACAATTGGTCTGACTTGCTGGTCAGAGTCAGTAGCTCTCAGTGTGCAGCACACACACACATTGATGTATGTGTATATTTGTGAGGACCAGGGACCCATTTGTTAACACTTGAATGAAAAATGCAGAAAAACAGATGTATTCATTCCTACTTTATATTTTCAATAATAGTCTAGGGTCTGCACATTTTTGCCAACAGCATGTGGTGACACAAGGGGACATAGAGTAAAGAAAGCTAAATTTGCTAAAATGCTAAATTGATTCACAGTGTTTAAATATATGCATTAGATTCAACAGTTAAACCTTACAAAGAACTATTGTTACCTGGGGTCATCTTAAAATTCTAATTATTGCAGTTGGTGTCTGTGCTCTTTAACCTGTGCAAATCTGCCATCTGTGACATTGCTGAAAAGGCAGCTTGACCAAAAGAGGACTCAGGACCATATAGATAGGATTACAATTCCAGTGGAAGATGGGAATCAAATATTTTTCATGCTGCTTTAACGAAGCAAGAAAAAGTGCCATTGCAGGTGTCGTTTCATCCAGTGCCAAATTACAGGAGGCAGTTCATCATACATTCAGCAGAAAAATCCTCATTACCAGCTTAACTGATTAAACCCAGTAAAAGGAAGCTCACACACACAAACTCTAGAGACACTTGCTGTGTCCTCATTCTATACTATACACTAATTGTTTTGGTATACAGTTTTAACAGCTAGTACACAAAAATAGACATACTTAGCTCTTATATAGGAAGTCATACAGTACATGCATCAATGCCTGTCAGTCAAACTCCGACTTTGTCTTTCAAAGTACAGAAATAGACATAAAAATATTTTCCCCAGGATTTAATAATTATTTTGAATTTGCTATGGCATTCATAAATCTCCTTCACCACCTTCCACAATCAGTTTGACGGTTTTCCAGCTGTGAGCAGCTTGGGCACAGCAATGTGTGGGAGAAAAGGCTCCATCAAAAATCAGGCATTTTTAGTATGCATACTGACATTTTTGAGCATATTTTGCCACTTTTCCAATGTCAATGCATTACAAAACATAGGACACACTAACTTTACAAGACCTCTAAGATGGTAAAACCAGATACTTACAATGTTTGTATGTAGGTATGAATAGGCATAATAGGCATAATATATATGCCTAATGCCTAATAAGGAATGGGGATAATGGCAGATTTTAACATAATCAACATTATCATTTCATTGGTTAAACCTGTGCTTTAAGTATAAACAATGTGACAACAAACCAACAGTACTAGAACCCTAAAACTTCAGTAAGTCAATGGAATTCAGCCTTTATTATTTAATTATTAGAGATTAATTAGAGATTAATTATGTTTATATGCTTTTCCTATTGTGGCATGCAAAACTATCTATGCTAAGAACAAAATTAGATTCGATTAGATTAGATTAGATGGATGAATTAAATATCAGAAGATCTGAGAATAATTTGATGTAACTGAAACAACAACAGGTTTACATGCAGATAGTGATTGTACCAGCATTCAGGTGACCTGCAGATATAGGAGGCTCACAGAGGACAGGTACCCAATGGGTTACCAATCACTGCAGTTTTCAGATACATATTTTAATGATGGCTGAACCGAGATCAAGCCTTGAGACAACTTACCTGCTTTGTGAACATTAATGGAAATGTTAATTAAAGGTCTAATCAGTCAAATTATGGCAATAATTGATTGTATTTGAAGTTGGAGACAGCAGGAATATGCTTCACAAAGCTGTAGCAAGTTAGAAATGGCTGTGCCGTAAAATGCTCTCATTAGCCAGGTTTCTCACCCAGAGCCAAGCAGGGTTAAGCAGCGCTATCTCATTATCCAAGTTATTAGACAGCTTTCCTTTACCTATTTTTTTCTTAATGTTGTTGAGAAGCAGGTTATTTTCCTGCAGGCCTGTTACATTTCACCAACTAAATAAATAAAGTCTGTTGCACTTTGACCACAAACACTTTGAAGTATCCTGGACTCTGATGAGCCTCGAACGGTCTTGCAGTCGTTAATGAGCTCATCGCTTTTCTCCTCTCTCCTTTTATAGCGTCGACAATGTGAAGGGAAAGATTTTCTGGAGGAGACGTAATTAAATCCTAATGCTGAAAGAAAAGTTTCAAACAACATCTACTGGTCACGTGAATCACATGATGCAACTATTAATAGACTTTTAAAATGTTAAATAGTTTTAATTGCAACAGTGCTCAGGGCTCAAAAGATTTATGTTTTTAATTTACCCTTTGTGGTACTGTAGTGAAAAGAATATTTAAAAGCAACAATAGAGGAATTGGCCTTTTTTTCATTTATCATTATGTGCAGCTCTTTCCCTCAAACTGACCTCAGCTAGCCCTTCCTCTCATTCACCCTTCACAAGTTACATAATTGCAGCAAATATGAGTCATTTTAATCCTGTTGAGTATTTCGGTATTTAGGCCAAATCATTAGGCTCTTCAGGGATTTATCTCATGTTTTTTGCTGAAGAAGGTTTTGAGCCCCCTCAACCGGCTTTAGTTGGGCTGTAGTTGAGGGGAACGGTTTTATGAGTCTGCTGAAGAGGAGGTCTGTGTCTGACGGAGGTCTGTGTCTGACGGAGGTCTATGTCTGACAGGGAGAGTGACGGCGTGGAGATGGGAGATGGAGGAAAGTTGGACTCACTTTTGACAAAAGTTTATCTGTGGTAAACCTCTGACTGCAGAAAGTGTTTTGCTTGGTGCGTGGGCACTTGACAATGAGGAAATGCATTGCACTTCAGGGTAGTTTTGTACCCTGAAATTTAAAAGTTTAGTCAGAAAGTTTTCTCTTGATACTTTAAATCCTATCGGAAGCCTGCTGCTCCTGTGCCAATCCAGTTGGCTGTGAAGAAGGGAGCAAATAATCTGAAGTGTCATTAAGAAAGTTTGACTAATTTAATTAGCTCTCACTTCACCATCAGTTGTCAAAGGAATCATTGATGCTTGGTGGAAAAAGGAGACTGTTCAACAGGAAAGTCTGTGCTGAGTTTCTACTGACATTAACAAGACGAGAGAGTTTTACTTTTGATTTATTTGTTTTCTTGTTATTTTTTCTAGTTCACCATGTGTGGGTAGTGGTTTTCTTTTTCTAGTGATCAGAGTAAATGTTTATCGCTTTTGTCTGCTGAAACAAACCAGACAACAGGACAAAGCAAACCTGTTGTTTCCTAAGATTTTTCCACCACATGGAGAATCTGTAGACAGATGAAACAGAATGCCTTGAACAATGGATGAATAGATGAAAAACTGGCAAAACATTTCCACTGTTTCAAAAAATACACATTGTCAGATAACACCTTGCATCCCAGTTTAGCCAGGGCTCAGAGGTCACCAGGCTTGGCCACCTTCTGACGACTTCTCTGTCTCCTCCAAAATACATTTAAGTTGTTTTCTTTTACTTACTTTTGAAAATCGAGGGAATTTCAAACAGTTGGTTCATACATTATTCAGAAGCTACCTGTCTGCTTTCACTTTTCACTCTGGTCATATTCAAGTTAAAAGGGATGAGACTTAAAAGAAGAGGGAAGGGGAGCCAGGATTTCAGGCATGAAAAATGGCAGGTAGCTTTGAGGAGCCAAGAAAAGGAAAGAGATGAGGAAGGAGAAAGTGAGAAAGATCAGACAGACAGATGGCGAGGATGACAGTATTTGTGAAGGAGGAAAATGTTGAATGCTACAAAGGCTGACCTAAGAGAGGTCAGACAATGTGATCATCTTCAGAGCTACCTGAAATTGTCACTGTCTGTGCAGGATAACTAACAGAAAGAAAGAGAGCGATAGTGAGGATGCAGGACGTGAGAGCAAGATGACAGCAAGACATACCAAAAAACTGCACTGCTGAGAAGCAGTACTGTAATTCATCTGCTGACTTTCGCAAGAATCTAATAGCACTAGTAGATTTGATTGGCTGATATGCTTGGCTAGTTAAATATGCTGGTTGCTGCAAAGTGCACAAAGGCATCAGGGATAAAACAGAAAAATAAATAAATAAAGAGAAACTCAATACTCATTCTGACCATTTATTAACTAATTCCAGAGTTACCCCAAAGTTTAAAGGGGCCATTTAACAGCAGAGCCCATTCATTTGACCTGAAGTATAAATGTATTTATCCTACAACCACTCAGTCGTCTGTGTGTAGGCTAAGTCATCAGAGGTCAACAGGAATAACTGTGCACTAGTAATAACAGTAGTGGAGATTTTTAACAGTTATCTTTTCATCACATACAGTCTGGGGAACTGTCTTAAGTACTAAACACAATTCAGTTTTTCAGTAGTTTGATTTATGATAGTTCACATCAGGTTTTAATGATTCTGATTCCATAGACATACCAACAACAAACCTTTCTGAAAGCATTGTTCTCGATCATAAACACACCATTCTTTTCTTTCCTTCTTTCTTTGTTATTGTCCACTCTTTTTAGAGGCTTTGACTTCTATATCGTTGCTCACAAGATGCTCAGTGGTTTCCCGCTACTGAATAGAAACTCTTCCATGAATTCTTAAAAGAACTTTTTCACCCAGTATGATGGCTGTGGTAATAGAAGTGCAAACAATAAAGGTGTTGCAGGACTCATCTATAAGTTATGTGAAACACAGGAGACCTGCAATTAATGGCATCTATTACTGGTGTGGTTTGTATCACTTTTAAATTTACCTTTTTCATTTAATCTGCTCTGTAATTTTGTTAACACACCCACATATTCAAACAAATGTTTCTTTATGCCATGGTTCATGTCCAAAAATAAACCAGGATGTACTTTAGATGTTAAGTCATTGTTTGTAATGCACATGCATCAGTAGGAAAAATCAATTCGCATTTGCTGCTCTTTGTTGAAAGAAGCCAGTGTGCTGGAAATGTATGCAATTTACAAATGTGTGTAACCTCTTTAACTATGGTGGATTATGAAGTTCAATAATCATCTGGACTGGGTCTTTATTGTGCCATTATGTTAGCACTGCTGCCAGTACACCACAGTACAGTATAAGGCTATGTTGATACAGTACAACATTTCATCATCTAAAAGAAGGAAAAGGGGGCTCTTGGAGACAACTTCAACTCAATTTTAATATCCTGCAGAACAGGACTAGCTGAGTCATAGCATCTCCTTCATTTTCTACTCTCTTCCCCCTGTCCTTCTGGGACGTAAAACTGATTATAGGCTAATCAGATGTTTACATTTATTTCTCATTTCCAGCAGCTGAGTAAAGGCATTTCAAGAGCATGGTAAAAGAGAGAAGAGTGAGTGTGTGGGAGAAGGAGAGAGAGACTGGGGGCAGGGAGAGCCTGAATTCGTACAGTCTGTATGCCAGGAAATAATTAAAACAATCCTAAAAGATGCCAAGAGGAACAGGGAGAGAGGCATGCTGTGCCATGAAGCAGGAGCAAATTGCTTTTCTTCCTGTTAATTACAGGGTTATGGTTTTCAACTGATGCAAAGAGGTGCTATTTTGCACCTTATTATGATAATAACTTTTTTGTTCTGTGTTGTGTTACTCAAGCTTGCTAATTTATGAAAATGATGTTACACAGAATGAGGACTACACACTGGTGTCACTCTGTGCACGTGCAGATATACTCCTGTACAGAGCCAATGTGCCTTCTCTGTGCACTCATGTGTCAAAAGAGTGTCCTTGCATACTCCCTTCTGTTCCTGCCAGATACTGACAATGCACACCTTTCATTCTCTTCTTTGATTTTCAGCCTGCCATCTTTTTGCGTTTGCTCCACTGTTGCTGTTAAGTCAACACACTGGATCTTTGTTGAGCATACTCGGTGGAGCATCTGCAGTTGTAGAGTGAAGTTGGCAGACTTGGCTAGACTTTACCTGGCTCACAACAAACAATAGTCAGCTGGCTGAAATAAGCCTTTGAGAATTTTTGAGGCTTTTTGAAGTTGTGTAAAAGATAAATCAAATGTAGGTTCAATCCCTGTTCATTTACACTCTTGCCTGGGTCTGATTCAAGCTAGGATGGGTTACAGGGACAGGCAGCGAGACTGGCCTCCATAGAGATTTGCAAAGAGGAAGTCAAACGTGAAAAAAAAAAAAATCACAGTCACAGTCATTTCCAGTATTCAGACAGGATAATTTCTTTCTGTAAATACCAAATCCATCGAGTTTGCTTGTTTCTTTTTTTTTTCATAACTCAATAATGACTAAAGCTATTTTAATGTGTTTCTGCAAACTGTTCCCTGGCCACCCTAAGTCATTCTTTGACAACAGACGGCTTTCTAAGAGCTGCATATTAAGGAAAGAGTTTTTACCACTTTAATAGAATACTTTTACATTGTGACACTGTTCCATCATTAAAGCCTTCAGGGTTTTTCATTAGCATGCATATACACAAACAACAGCTTTGTACATACCATAATTAAATTCCTTTACACCTTTTGCTTCTTTACACCTTTTTCTACATGTTTTTTCTCACTGGAATCTGTGCACAGACAAACCCTCGACTGGATCTGTGTGACAGATGATTGATGCAACATGTGCCAGTGTTTGTTTTCCCCCTTTCGCAGCACTGTCACATTTATTTCCCCTGTATAAACCTGCTACACTTTGCTGATACGGACCAGAATGTGAACAGGTGTGACACAGGTAATTTGCCCACATGGCCTGCAGCAGTGGTTGACCAAAAGTGGGCAGCCCAGCTCAGTTTAAAATTGAAATCCAGTCCAGAGTGGCTGACCAAGCTCTTTGTAGGAAACCCCAGAGGAGTAATATTTTTTTTTATGCAGAGTAGCTTCACAGCTTAACTTTCTCTTTTTCTCTTTGTCTCTGTGAGTCTGTGCCTCTGCCAATAAGTTGGTCTGAACAGGCTAGATCTATGGTCACATTATCCATTTATAGCATGGAGACTTTTGCCTTCATAATCTGCATGCCACTGCACTGTTTTTCAGTTGTTATTATCATTTATATATTTCCATGGGTTGTTTTACACCTTGCAGCAGTTCCAAGTCTTTTTCAGTACAGCGCAAGTCTGGTGAGAATTCTTATGTAAATTGGTTGTGTTGTGTCCAAATTTAATTTAGAGAAAATTGTTGGTGGCGGGTACATTCTGGCACTGAGCGTTGCAGGTGTATGTGTGGGTGGGTTCACAGTACACTGGGAGAGCTAAACCCATGCAGGACTCTTGAGTGGCAGCTCACATGGCACCATCAGAGAAGTAGGACCAAGAAGCGATAGGATGGAGTTGGCAATGGAGAGAGGCTTGAATTTGCTTTCATTACACACTTACTCACATTTCCAGTGTCAAGCATCCCTGCCTTATCTCGATTCTCAATCCTTGTCCTTATCTCACTCTTCCTGCTTGGTCCCCCTCCCTCATTCTTTCCCCCTGCCACTCGCTTTGCTAGCCACAACTTTGGATGAACTGTACAATTGTTACACCAAACGCAAGTTGGCACAATCCATGTCCTTTTACTGATTGATGTCCCCATATCTATTGCTGACACACACTCAACAGCTCACAACTAGAAGAGCACTGGCTCTGTGCAGTCCCGTTTTTCTCAGTAAGTTAGTCTCCAATCACTGGAAGATCTTGCTGGCAAAAGAAGTAGCAAAATCTGATAGAGAAACAACTAAAAACAGTAAGATAAAATAAAAGGCAACTTAGAGTGAAGAACACAATGGAAAGTTAAAGAATTTGGTGGAAGAGACTGGGATAGTGAGAGAAATGCATAATACCTTTTCGCATGCTGTCAATTGCCATCCAAGTGTACGAGTGTACAGTTGCAGTGCACTGCGGAAAACTGAAAATGGGATCACTGACACTAAAAATAGCACAGTTTGGGTGGGGCAGGTGTGTATTTCTGTGTGTCTTTAAAGTGGGTATAAGTGAGAGAAAAGAGAATTTGCATTGAAATAAAAGTTCCATACAGTAAATTAAATTTAGTTTTATAATAGAGTTCCACAGGAGTACAAAACAGTCAGCTTATCAAATGACTAAACAGAGCAGAGGTGTGTGACCTTCTACAGGCTTTATAGACACGTGCTTAGAGCTGTTTTAATATTCAAATTGAATGCTTTTCCCTTAACCTCAGATGGAATGAATTATTATGCTTTAAAGCCTTGTAGAAGCACCTGGGTATACATGTTGCGTCTGAGCCGTTTGACACTGATCTTTATCTCATTATGCATCACTAGCTTCTCCCTACTGGTGGGCATTTTAATCAGTAAAATAGTAGTGTAGCTTCCAGCCTTTTTGGTGCCCCTACCTGTATTCATTATGTACCGTTGAACAACTCACAACCCCTGAAAATGAAATTACATGTGCAGTACCCTGATTTGCAGAAGGTGTGTGGGTAATGAACCACTACAAGAAGTGATGTTTTCCACACTGTTTCATTTGATTGAAATAAGACCAAAAGCAAAGTAAAAATGATTCCACAATGATTAAAACAGTAATACAGATACACTGGGGTTGTTGTTTTAATCTGATGCAAAGAGGTGTTTTGCATTAAGAAAATTATGTTATGCACAAAGAGATGGAGAGTCTATGCGGTATGTGCAGGTACACACTTGTACATACAGTAGCTGGTGTGTTTCTCTGTGCAGTCATGTCTCTGTCACTACTTCAGATCAGTTTACCTCCAGGATATACATGATCTGACCACTAATCCTGTAATGTTATGGTTGTGAAACTTAATGTTTAACATTCATGCCCCCAAAAAAGCCAAACGGCCTCAACACAGCAACGGGCTCAGCTTGAATGAGGAGATGGATGAATTCAGTGTATGCTTTGGGAGTTTTTTTGTGGACTCTAAATTGCTCTGTAGCTCTGGATGTTTGTCTGGGGCTGTGTGAACAATCAGTGCCTGTTAGCTCAGGTGAGTGTATGACTCCCACTGTTCAATTCTAAGAAGCAAAGGATAAATAAAAAAAGGAATAATTAAACGTCAAACACTGAGGTTATGGGGCAATCATAACAATTATTTAAACTTACCTTTTTCTTTCTCCCTAATAATTATTTTTAAGAACATGTAATTATATTCTGTGTTGTCTCTGATTTGTACAGTATGGTATCCACCAAAGACAGCAGTGAAAGTAGTCAGATCCCTTCTCATTCTGTAAGTTTCATTGCCAAAGAAAAAGCTATGTTTCCCAACAGTCTGCACTCAATAACCCATAATGAAACTTTTGAAAATGTATTCAAGGTGAAACTAAAGATCTAATTTCCTGAAGTATATGTGTACACTCAAAAAAATAATCATGCCTAAAATGTTGACTTTATGTAATTTAATTACATGTAAATTTTCCATGCAATATTACAACATAAATTCAAGGTAAGGGATCTCATTTAATGCAATGTTTTTCCTTCATGTTGTGTTGATGTCAATAAATTACAACTTCGTCAGATAGGATTACATTACGGCAAACTTTCACATAAACCTTATGTGTTTGTTCAAATATTTGATGTAAAGGTAATGAGAACTTCTGCATAAACCTTATGTGATTATTCAAGTATTTTACATAAAAGCAATTTATGTTAAATTGGTTATTAAACATCCTGTAGTAAATCAAAATGCAATACAAAGCACAGTTCAGAGAACTTTATTATTATTATAACCTAAACATTTTTTCCATCTGCTACTCAAACTACAAATTATGCATCGACAAAACATTCTACTGCCATGAAACCTGAGTAAAAGCTGGATTAAAATCTTCTATGGTTTTCCACTGTACATTAAACCCAACAGTACTCAAGGAAATCAAAGGCCTAAGCCTTCTACTGTATTCAGTAATTTGTAGTAACAGATTTTTATCTTTATCTGAGAACTAAATCACTGACCAGGTAAAATTCAAATGTTAAAAATGTCAACACCTTAAAACTTTAAGGAACACGAATTACATTTAACATTTAACCCCCTGGGGTCGACGAACGCGCCAACGCATTTTGATGCATCTTCTCCTGATAACGCCGAAACAAACTTAAATTACTCCGAAATATATCATCCAAATCTGTAAAGGGTCTACCTTTAGTTGTATACCATCACAATAATAACAAAACGTTGTGCTTTTACTAAATAAAGAAAGCCGACAGGGTGCGGTGTCTGTCTTTTCTGTCTCTGTCATTTCTCTTCACAGACGCGTAAATAAAATAATCAGAATCTCAGCAAATACTTGCCTCATAAAAATAAGAAATATATGACTAGAAAGCTTGAAATGTTTTCTTTTAAATGAAACAATTCAAGTCGAAAACAAATCATCACTTTTTATTTAATCCATATGAACGTAAGAAGTATGTTTTCTCCTGTCTCACCTCATTACGGTTTACCCAATGAAGTGGTGGTGTATATCACTACATTACAGATTCAAGTGAAAAAAAGTACCCTATTACTAACTGAAAGCTCAACTAGTTATTATTTCAAAGATATTTTAAAAAAAAAGAATACTAAACGTCTCACCTGCTGTACCCTAGAAATTATTGTAGCAAACAGAGAGAATTGTACAGGAATGAAAAAAGAAAAAACATTCCCCTGTGCTGACATTAGTCCAAAAACATCCTTTACAGTTTCCAGATTGACTTATGCTGACATATACTGAGTGTCACTCTGCAACATTTAAAACGGTAATTGAATGAGATTTTCTTAGAAATAAAGGAACACATAAGTCATTCATCTACCAATCAGTCCATGAAAGCAGTTTTAGTTTCGCTCTCCATCTATAACCAACAGTTTGAAAGCAAAAAATGACCAATGGAAGTGGCAACAAAACAAACTGTTTCACAAAAGCACATTAATTAGTGAGGGGGCTGAGTTCCGATGGGTAGCTTAGGTTGAGCGCATAAATCAAACCAAAAAGCATGATATCTTCACAGGAAATGCTTCTTAGGTTGTTTAGCAGTTCCACACCCTCTATCACCACTCCAACATCCTCTGGCTGTTCGTCTTCGTCTGCTCCTTCTTTAAGCATCACATAAAGACCCATTGTGGTCTGTGTGATTGCACTTTTGGCATCCTCAAAGTTGGCACTCTAAGGATTAAAAACAAATTGACCATTTGTAAAATAAAATATCCCAATACTGAATTAATCCTGAGAGATCACAATAAAATATCACTACTTACCAAATGATGACACTGTTGCTGTCCTCATTTCAGTAGGCACACAGACTTTTAAGGATGCAGTCCCTCTTGAGTTCAGTGTCATCACTGCAAAAGAGGGGATCTTAATGTCTTGTGTAAGACAGTTTCCAGGACATTGTTCCTTAGAGTTTTATGAAGTGGAGAGATGTTCCTCAATTCTCACTAGCCTTGAGGTAGAGGGTGGCATGCAAAGTTGGGACAGACTCCAATTACATAACTTGCCCACACGCTCATGATACCATGCACACCATTGCTTTTTTAAAATAGAAATAAACACAATGTAGTCTAGTTAATTTTTGCATATATTCAGTGTGTTATCAATACTCAGTACATACATAAACAATGAACCCGGGGTCGAAGTGGTGCTGTTAGCTCCTGCTAAACTGATAGCAGGTGCCAGTAAGACAAGACAAAACCGAAGTTACCTAGCTAGTTAACACTTGCCTAAATTCATCAACGTCTCAAAACGTAGATGCCACATATCAGTCATATTCGTCTTTGTGAACCCCGAAACTGTAATTTAAGGTAATAGAGGGCAAAAAACTGAACTTACCTTATCACTTGCCACTTGAGAAGTCGACAGCCATATGAGAGTTCCCGCTAAAGATGTTACCTTTTGATCATTTTTTTGAGTGTAGTTGAATAATGTCCTCTGGGGGCTCTGGAGAAAGATTTCTGAAGTTTAAACAAAATAACTCTGATGATGTCATAGTGATGTAATTGGGGTTCTTGGTCCTGTTATAGCATGAAGAAAGTTGAGTTGAATCATGGGACATTAAGGACTCAGGGTATTTCGATCTTGATCTAAGAATCAGGACATCTCAGCCTCTGCTGCTTCAATTTTTACCCCTTTTTTCAATCTCCTGCTTGTATGTTTCTCATCTGAAAGTGCAATATTCTTCACTGGAGTTGTTTCCTGTTTAAAGGAACAATACTTTTGTGCTAAGGTCACAGACTTTGCACACCCAACCTCCTCCCTAAGACCTCTCACTATATTATAACAACATAACATTAGTTATGTTTACTAAAAAGTAAATTAGTTGTCAATTTCTACAGTGTGCATTTTAGTCTTTCAGTATTAGTTTATCCAACAAACCAATCTGTATTTAAGAGAGGAAAGAGCACAAACTACGTGGCATTAGAGGTGCTCCGTCACACAACCACTACTACATAGAAAAGATTCCAGCAACATATCTTACTTAAGTGAAATAAACTGGGAAATAATCAACATTGATGCAATGAGCTTTCCTTTCCAGCACTCTCTACTTAGCTCTTATCCTCTCTCTAAATTAGCTGTTACCAACAACGAATTGTGTTGCTCTTATTCTGTGTATCCCACCCACACCTGTTATTGACACACAAACACGCACAGATGCACACATTGTATGCTGTCATTGTACTCCTGATGTAACCGGATTACAAGTGGGCGGAAATCCTCCTTCCTCACTCCCTTTCCCTGATTTCTTTGAGTTGTCTCAAAAAACAAGAACAAGGCTCAGATCAGAGTTATAAAGAGCTCATCTGTTTCAACCCATCGACGAGGATGACAGCAAAGTGCTGCTCTCAGATAAGACCTTCTGAATTAGCTGTCAAAATGAATTATTTACATCTTCAATATATATAGGTTAAGACCCTTGTCTTAGTTGTTATTTTACGTCAGTTTGTTTTTGTATTGTCTGCATTACATTATCTGCACAGATTAAAGGCAGAATATTTCAAGACTGAATCATAATTAAAATGTACCCTTTGTTTTTAATAAACACTGAAAGGATGGCTTCTCAGTGATGCTTATGTAAAGGAATTTCTAAAACCCTCATGGGTTAGTATTGTGTTACCCTCTGGCTCTGGATCACCTCTAATGAGACACCTTGACAGTCCGACAGATGCAGTGCATTCCTGCCAGCCCCGACCAGGCTCCTCTGTGTCCTCTTACTGCTAAGGGCAATCCCTTACTGAAATATACACGCTTACGCACACACACATTCACACACAACCCTTGCCCGAGCTCTGGTGCCAGCTATAGCAGCTCAGAGTAGCCCCCAAGGGCCTAGCCCTGCAGTTCAGCGTGAAGAGTAATATAACAAGCAGCTCTTTCTAACATTGGGGTCACAGTCTGTGCCTCGTGACACAGCACTTTCTGCCACTCAAGCAAAAGTCTGGACAAATCACCTCGCTGTCTTGAAAATGATTTCTTAGTGCAAGCAGAACAAAAAGGCCACTCTTGTGTTTAGTTGTTGGTTTTACTTTTTCACTTGTGTTTGTGTGTGCATATTTAAAGAGGATGTGTGCATTTGCAGTTCAATGAGGAAATGTGTGGTCATTGTGTTTGTGCACTGTCTCATTTACTGACTGATTTGTTTGGGGCTTCTCTGGTTTTGGAGATAAACACGTATAACCAGATATGAATATTCCTAATGGCTTTTTAATGTCTTTCTAATTTGCCCTTTAAAGGGCTCTAATGGACTGTTCCTGTGTTTGCACAGAGAGGAGGAGCAGTGGCTCTGATTCATTTAGTGGTTACCTTTGAGCCTATACAAAAGCAGGCAGGAGCATTACATTTCCTTAGAACTTCTACTGTAGTAAGAAACATAATACCTTGATATTGTACGCTGCATAGCTCAATTGTATCTGGCTGTCAGCTATCAACTCTCCCAAATGTCTGAAAAAGGTTTCCTGAGTTTGAGCTTTAGAGTGAATCTGTGACTTTATGTGGAATGAAAACCAACATTTCAGGGGACATTTTGTGCTTTCTGATTTCCAGTCTTCAGTCCCATGGTTCACACAGAGGGCTTTGTACTTCACACTGAAAGACGAACAGCAGCAGGCTAGAATGTGTCAAAATGTTCATACTCAGGGCATTTTGTAAAATTGTACTTGTTGATGTCTGGATTTAATGGTACACTATACTGTATGTATTTGAGCTGATATCAGAAAACTCAAAAATATCTGAAAACATTATATATTTTAACAAACGATGATTATTATTATTTTATAAATTTTGTTATGAAAGGGATATTTTGCTATTTTAAGTTTGCTATTTTATTTTTAAATACTTATTCAGTTTTTAGTTGTAAATTGAAGCTGTTGCCAGAGGCCATTTAGCTTAGCTTAGCTCAAAAACTGGAAACAGTTGGTGACTTGGTGTCATGATGGTCTTGCCAGGCAGCTTGAGAAACTAATGTTCATAATCCTCCTGTAAAACCACAAAACATGTCACTGTTAGACTGGCTTTTGGAGGGATATAACACATGAGATATAGCCTGTTATTTATTGAGGCTTATTTTACCCTCTGACAAAGAGAAAATAATCATCATGTTAGACAAAGTTTTCAAAAGCATTTTTGACATTTGTCTACCGTAACTTCTTGTTACTTATTAGCTGACATACACACCAACCACAATATATCTGGATAAAACCAGCCAGTAATGTTGGTCAGGCTGTTATATTTGCGAATATTTTTGTACCAGAATATTAAGATGCATACAGTATACATATGTTTGGCCCAATATATTTGACACCAGTTACCTTAAAATCTTTGTTTTGTCCTTATGCAGGTGTGTGTTGTTATACAGTAAATACAATGCAGCTTGTTGTTGCTATACAGTAAAGATGTAACAATGATATGACAGTAACACAGAGTGTGTGTCTGATAGTCAGTGATGGGAGAAGAGAGAAAGTGAAAGTTAATTACATATGAAGCTAGCTCTGTTTTATTGGAGGAGCTGGTTTTATGTGAATTTTCAATGTGTATTTCCCTAAGCCTCTGTGTGTGTGTGTGTGTGTGTGTGTGCGTGAGGGTGTGTGTGCGTGTGTGTGTGTGTGTGTGTGTAATAAATGTGGAGCAGAAAGAGAACGTCTACAATGATATACTGTACAGCACATATCATTATTAATTGTGCATTTAATCTCCCCCCAGTGCCTCTTTTGTTACAGTAAGACATATGTGTTGGTTAACAGTAGTAATCACTGGCAGGGAAAGTGTGTCTGAGTAAGAGCTAGAGGGGAAAGGTGTGAGCAGAGGTTGATTGCAAAGTCATTTCCCAAGGCTTTGTCGTGCTCTGTTAGCTGAAGAGCTCCATTTCAAAGACAATTTGTCTACTGCTGAGCACTTTGACGAAGAGTGGCCTTGTGGTGAAGAAAGTCTGTAGTCTTGTGTGTCAGTATGTGTTAGAGAAACTTTTAGCTTCCTGCGATTGCCTTTTGTGCAGCTATGGTATGAGTGATATTTCACAGTTCAAGAGCTTATTTATGTGTAACCTTATGGGAATGTACATTAAAGTATATAATTACAGTATATATGTGTGTGTAGATTTGTGTGTGTAGGAAAGCAGTGAGCCAGTTCTCCTTAATCCTTCACTTCTGACATTAACACAGATGCAAGCCCCTTCCAATCACCATCTGCCAGCCATCAGCGGCCGGCTGAGTGGCCACATTAGCAGGGTCATGATCCATTCTTCAGCTCATTTTCAAGGCGATGCCGATTTGGCCGTTCGCCCACAAGATTTCTGGAGAGCTCCTCCATCATCTTCAAACCTCAGCCCCTGCAGGTGCCACTGCTGCAGACACACTGAGATGAAGGCTATGAACAGGACGTGTCTCTTGGCCCATTTTCACACCATTTCCTCATTTGCTCAGCACCATTATTGCACCTATAACTATTCTAGTAATTGTACAACAACCCACTTTATTTCACTAAACAACCTCTTAATTGAAATGTTGTCTTCTTGAACTTAAATTGGCAATCTTTCGTGGTGCTTGCTGAAATATTGTCACTAGTAGTACCTTATTAAAGAGTACAATACTGTATAAGTGCACCAGATGTTATTCTGTTATTGATATTAATCAATTGTGAATTTACCACCAGCAAGTGGGGGAAAAGTCATGTTAGTTCTCACAATTTACCAACTTCACTTGGAACACAGACAAACACACAAGGGCACATGCAAATAATGTATATGTAATATTCTTAAACATTCTTAAAATGCACAGTACATTTTGGAACATATCTGCTGTACACAGTGTACACAAAACCATATCACAATGCATTTTACTTGTGCTCCAATTTGATAATACCCTTTTTTATTGATTGGACCTGATTATGGCCAATTTTTTATTTAGTATTGTAGCATCCAGTGAAACACTGTAATGACCTGTTCTTATTATTTCACGTACTCTGTTTTAACTGTTAGTAGTAGTGGACATGTAAAAAAGAAGTTTGCCGTTTTTCTATATTTATCATCATATAATTATTACTTGGACTTGTTGTCTACATGTGCAACATTGCTTGCAAGATTTCTAATGTCCTAAAAAAATAAAAACCCTGGTGTGTTATTTTTTCTGAATATGAATGTTTTTTTTAAGCAGTATTCTGGAATGCAGTAGAAGGATACACTGAATCAGAAAACTATGGAGTACTCAACTGCCTCTGTTGTGTGTTGTTGTATCTATGTGGGTGCCTGTAAGGTGCATGTAACCTAAAAAACATAAAACCAAAATAAACTGGAAAAACAAGTTTTCTGCATGAGAGACTATATATTTAATGCCACGGTGCCTAGTCAAAACGCCTTATTTTTTTCCTTTACTTCCAGGTATGCTGTTCTGCGAGACCCGGCAGGCTGGCTGAGTGTGAACCCAGTCAGAGGAACTGTCAACACTTCGGCCTCGCTGGACCGTGAGTCTCCTTATGTCCATGACAATAAATACACAGCTGTCTTCATCGCCACAGATAATGGTAAGTCACAGATACTGTGTATAAGGCAATTAGAAAACCTTCAGATTATTGGCATTGTTGCCGCATTGTCGTGGATATAATGTAACTGTAACCAGTAGTTAATTAATGAAAGGCTTTAATTCACTGTCCTAAACAGGTGTCTGTCTTAATGCAGGATGTTTTTGTTAGTGTCCTGTTTAATTTTAAAGTGTAAAACCACCCATACATCTAAAGTGTTCACATAAATGAATCATACAAAGTTAGCTTTTAGCGACCACTTTAAACAAACATATTTAAAGTGTTTTTAAGGTGTTACAGTTAAGGTTTTTTATGTGTGTCAGTTCGATAAAGACTCTGTTTACTGCAGTGGCAATGTGCTAGTGAGGCTTCCTAACATGGATTCATTTTGATTTGCATTTCCCTAACCCAGGCATTTCTCCTGGGTTATGCAGCAAACATAAAAAACTACAAGCAAAGCCTGTCCCACACAAACTACAGTACACACATAGAAAGGCCTCACCCTGTCTGTTAGATTCACCTGGCCATAATGAAACTGTCATTTTCCCACGGTGACGGTGGAATGGCCTTAAGTGACACTGCCTCCATCGGACCATATGGTGGCTGGTTGGCTGTGTCAGTAGAGCTGCTGTTCTGAGACTTTCCATGGCAGAGATGAAGGTGTTGAGAGCCCTGGCACATTTCTCTTTTTTCCTCTTTGCTTCTCTCTGTCTCATCACCTCTCTGTGTCTCTATGTGTCTTTGCCCCTCCTCCCCCCTGTCTCTCTCCCTCTCCCTATCAATCTATCTGGTCTCCTGTGCTCAGGGAGAGTCTGGCAGATCCATTAGGGGAGCTGAGAGATTCTATTAGTAGGCAGCAGAATAGCATCGTTGTGCTGGGGAATTCAGCAGCCTTAGAAAGATGAGCGCTGAAAGAGGAGTAATTGTGGGGGAGGAGGAGAAGTTGGAGGAGGTGCAAGGGTCAACAGAAGATGAAAAAGGAATGGACATAAGAGAAAGATACAGTGCCAAGGAAGTGGATAAGAAAGAGGTGAAGAAGAAGCCAGAATGAGGAAGGGCAAGACAATACAGCTTAGTATTTTTGTAGTTTTCAAGATACTAGAGCCTGAAACATATAACCTTAGTAATGAAAAGCTTCATTAATCAAAGAAAATGCATTGGATGCATTGCATGGATTCAACATATGCATGAGCATGAAGGATCCTATATAGGAGATTCACAAACATCACAAGAATCACTTTTATCAGGGCTGGGTATCAAACCTTCATTGGAGTTCTTTCCATGCTGAGCACATGAGGCAATGAGGTCTCTCCAGGAAAGATGTTCCAGTAAGGATTCAGGGAAGATTTGCTAGTCTGACAGCCAGACCTTGTTTGCGACACCTGATATTCTGAAGAGGTCTCCCATCCAAGCACTCGAGTGTTTACTCAGAATTATAGTCACATTTCCCTCTTCAATCAATTTGTTGTCTGGATGCTTGGGTTTAAAAATATATGGCCTTTTAAAGGATTGGCCTGCTAAGCTATAATGGGTTTTGCTAAAAAATATGTCAAAGCAAGACATTTTCTTTGGAGGTAGTGCTGATAAGTACTGATAACATGCGGGTGTTTAGCAGATATACTGTTTACCATTGAAATAAATCATGAACAAAATTATTGTCAGCAGTAATGTTTTGACCTGATGATGGTGCCAGATGAAAGTCAGAGGATCAGCAAAGTCAGTACAATTCACCCTGAGGAGGACATGACATGAGAAGCCCTGACCCAATTTTATGGCAATTCAACCAATAGTTAACTCTAAACACAACCAACCTTGCTGTTGTATTCAATACAGTTCAATTCAATTCAGTTTATTTGTATAGCACCAAATCACAATACAATCATATCAAGGCAGTTTACACAAAAGAAAAAGGCAGAGGAAGAGTCACAGGATCATCAAGGTTTTGAGGGTGTATCATCAGGAAAGAAAGAAAATGCTGTGCCAATTCATCAAGTGGATGTAAATTTCAATCTATAAACTCTTAGGCTGCTTTTCTGCACAGAATCACATGTGAAAGGTAGATGTAGGTGTAGAGAACAAAAATGTCAGTGTACTGTGTAAGTGCTGTGTCAGTGCAGGTGTGGCCATGATTAAATGTGAGTAGACTAATAACATCTGCTTGACCTTGGCATTTTTGCTGCTGTCATCAACAGGATAAATGAGCTCCTTTCCCATAGTGATTTTGCGGCATGATTGTATGAACACCCACTGATGCAGACTACCAACAGCATGTTGCTTGACCCTCATGTCTTCACCTTTATGTGGACACTTCGCTTGCACTGGAGAGGAAGAGGGCCAGAGTGAGAGAAGGACAAGCAATGCTACATCAGAAAGAAAGGGAGCAATTAAAAGAGACATATATATGAGCTGGACCTGTGCATAAACGACAACTGACTGAAAGTGATAGATGTTCTACTACTAAAACTAAAATGTTGTCTTACAATTTGTTACCAAATAAAATTTATCAAAATAAAAATAACCTGGACATAACCTTACATCTTAGACTGTGTATCTGAAGGTGGAAAATGTGGTTCTGAATTAAGAATTCATTCCTCTGTCATTGGCCAGTCCCATGGCCAGCCTAAACCTATTGACCTTGCAAGCTTGGAATGAGACATTTTCTCTTGGTAAATGTTTTGCATGGTTAGCGACAGATTGAAGTAGTTCCTGATCAGCAGCATGAGCACAGGTCAGCTGGAGCAGTCCAGGCAGCAACAGATGGTGAATGAGGGAGTGAACATAGGGAAGGAAGTAAGACGGGATCAAAAGGAAGAGAGGAGAAGAAGGTAGGCAAAAATTAAACAAACAATGGGCAAGAAGAGAAGATCAACCACCGTATCTGCTGGATTAACAAGGTAGTGAAGTAATGATAATGTTGATGTCAAGGCCAGGGGTCACCTAAGCAGAATTTGCATCAGTGAGTTTATAGTTCAGAGGCTCCACGGTTGCCATAGTAATCAGCTGCACTTTCAGGAGAGGCCTGTAGAACCATTTGTCAGTCTTTGATGTGTGAAGTTGGAGACTTGAATTAATGTGTTATTGCATGGGGACACGCTTGCATGTGTATGCATGCTCATGTGTGACTATACCTCTGTTTATTTACATCTGCTAGTGTTCACAGTATGTCTGCCTTCACCCATCATGTGTTTTTTACTGTTTCTGAGTTAATGACTGAAAAGGTGTAACCCAGTTTTGCCTGGGCAGTAACAACTGGCAGACCGGCAGAGCGGCGCAATATTGTTTGAAAAGATATTGTTCCAACCTGGGTAGAGGGCATGACGGGCTGTTTATATAAACTCTCATCAGTAGCTGCTGTTTTTGCACACCAACAAATCCTCTTCTGCTCTCTGATTCCCCACCGGGACGCCAGCTGTTCCCACATCTTACCCCGTTCTCTTTCCTTCACATTAGGTTTCACATCCAGCACTGGCAGATCTGTGTGTTTGCATGTGGGTGGATTGAAGTTGTGTGTTCATCCTTGTTTTTAATGTCTTTGTCAGGGTACATGCAGTGTCTCTCCGGCCTGCCCTGGCGTATCCACTCACTGCCTGTGTGTTGTGGTTTAATGTTTTCTTCTGCTCCTCATTTAAATGTTAAACCACCTCCTGGTGGGAGCCATTTGTCATTGGGACACATGAATACATTATCAAAGCCCCAGTCATCTGCGTCATCTGCACACACACACACACACACACACATACTTACGCACATGCAGTCTTCAATGTCTGATGCCACGGAACCTGCTATTAAAAACTCCTTGAGTTATGCACAAAGGAGCTGATCAGTGTTTGCTTTGAACACATGGACATAAGCAGAGACCTCCATTTAGCCTCAGAAGTCTGTAGGGGTTAGGGTTAGAGTAAGGGTCTAGGAAATGCATTATGTCAAAGAGTGTCCTCGTAAAGATAGTAATATGAGTTGTGTGTGTGTGTATGTGTGTGTGTGTGTGTCCATGTGTTTGGTATTACTCACATTGTGGGGGCCAAAACCTGCATGATTACACTGTGGGGAACCCACCATGTACATCATTTTAGGATCACCACTTGATTAAAGGGGTAAGTGATAATTGGTGTGAGTCTCCAGAAAGTGATTGTTAGTCATTGTAACGTCCCCACGAGGAATGGAAACAAACATGCTTGTCTGTCCGCACAGTCAAAGAAAGCTTTGTTAATTACAAGAATATTAGGTATTACACAGACTCAGACTGCGAGGTGTGATCAGTCTCAGCATTCATCACAGTCAGCTCACATCCACTCTGGTTCGAATCAAAAGCAGGCAGAAAAAGGGGAGAAGGTATGCATTATAATGGGGCACAGAACAAAAATCTTTGGAGCTCAGATGGATGTTAAATTAAATAGGACTGTGTGTGTGTGTGCGTGTGTGCGTGTGTGTGTGTGTGTGTGTGTGTGTGTGTGTGTGTGTGTGTGTGCATGTCTGTTTGCAGTACGTGTATCTGTCCATCTCACTGTGACAGGTCCACATAATAGGTTCATCATCTCTTCTCTCAAAGGAGAGAAAAAGACCGATAGTGGTATCTGGCTGTCAGTAGCAGCGATATCCCTTTGTGTGTGTGTGTGCGCAAGCACACCTTTGTGTGTCTCTACATGCATCCATATTTGTGTGTGATGTCTGCCACTGTGCTGCCTCATTGCCATACTGCGAACCAGTGTGCCGCTCATTGTCGTAATGGACTGAGTAATTTCCCTGTTTCAGACCAGCCCTGACAGTGGTTTTCACTGCTTTCTGTCATGTCACCAGCGCACAGTGAGCCAGTCTGGCAGGCTAAATGCAGATAGATAAGCTCATGTTGTGTTCTTAGCCAGCTGTGATCAAGTTGTCTCAACCTACAGCAGGGAAAGAATGAAGCAGCAGCAGCAGTGTTTACAGATATCAGAGATTTTTTTTTTTTTTATTTGGCTTTTAAATATAAACTGAGACTCCCCTAAACCCTGATTTTTTTTTTTTTTTTTTGATGAATCAGTACTTGATTATTAGTCGGATTTGCTGCTGAGGTGATAGCAGATAAAGGCATAGAGAATGCTAGAAATCAGCCATGACTGTCTACTATAACTTTCCAAAGAATTCATTATACAAGAGCCAAGAGCACAGGAGCTTAAGAGCAGACTGACTCTAATAGAATGGTAAATATAGTAACAGCTCAGTGTCAGGAAGATAAAAAGAGAAACATGGAAGAAAATGAGAAGGAAAGAAGAGACAAGTTAGAGAGAAAGTGACAGGTGAAAATGAAAAAAAAAATGATGGGACAAAGGAATGAAGTGAATTTTTTTTGAGAAGAAAATTGAGAGAAGATTGTAAGTTTTGCAAGACGGTATTTTGACTACAGCAGAGTTATATGATTTCTGGAAGTGTTTACTGCCCCCCTCTTGTCATTTACTCTATCTATATCTCTTTCGCACTTGGCAATCTCTTTATGGAGACAGCCACAGAGGTGAGCGGGTTAACTACCTTGCTGAAATGTGTTCTTTCTCAGCCAATCAATTATGACCCTGTGAAGCAGTAGGTAGGGGTGACGCCACCGTGAGGGAAGGGTGCAGGGTAGGGAAACAAGGCATCTTGACCCAGGATAATGGCAGTGTAATGGGATATGCTCTGAGAAGCACAGAGGATCACAGCTCGACGCTGTCTTGCCTTCTGCTGCCGCCGCTGTCTTGCCGCACTGCCTCATTAACCCCAAATGCACACTGTGTCTTTCTCACTTTAGTAGAACCTCCTCAACCTCTCTCTCTCTCTCTCTCTCTCTCTCTCTCTCTCTCTTCCTGTCCCTCTCTGACTGCCTCTGTCTTTCATTTCTCGACTTGTTTTGGAACCTCTTGGGGAACTCGCAACCTTGTAAACAGGCTCACATTATGTCTGTGATTAAAGAATATCTTTGTTCAGCTTTGCCGGAGAAGAAACATCTCTCTCTGTTGCCGGGCTCTGTCTCTCTTGTGTCCTTGGAATACTGATTCATCCACAGATCAGAAGTTATCACTGTGCCTGGCACGCAAAAACAAATACGCCTCTGCCCACTCAGCAAGAGAGCCTTGTCTGAGTGCAGTGATACCAGGCTACTTATTTTATAAAACACTGACACTGCTGGTTATGTTGAAAGTGAGCGTAGTCAATAAAATTTAAATTGAAAAAGTGCCCCCACCTTCATACCCAGCCTATTCCTACCAGGGCTCCCCATGTGTAGATGTGAGCAGCTTTGTGTGTAGCTTTAATGACAGGAATCTAAATGAAATGAGATGAGTGGGTAGTGGAGATGGAGAGGGATATATAATGAAAAATGAAGTCAGATGATGGAGTCAGTCAAACACGGTCGATGGAGGATCTCTTTCATTTTATCTAGGAAGTATGTCATTAGACATAGGAAATCTGTCAGAGGCGGATTTTCTGATGAAGAGTTCAAGTCACCATTTGTGTATGGTAGTGTGTATGATTGCGGTGGTGGGACTGCTGTGTGCAGGGTGGTTTAATTACACAATCTCACAGTTTCTAAGTTGCTGTAAGGGCCACTTCAATTAACACCTTCTCAGCAGGGAACTGCTCAGTTTCATCTGTGATATTCCCTTCCCCATGTTCATGTTAAAACTCCCCCAAGTATTCTACATACACACATAAAAAGTAACTTAGTAACTGGTGTTACATTGATAATGTCTGATTTTGTAGGCCTGAAACAAATACTATGTCTTAATTAAAGGAATATTTGACATTTTGGGAACTGTACCTCGATGATAGATACCTGTTTGTTATAAGACTGCAGCGAGCAGCTATGAGGGGTTAATTAGTCTGGTACTTTCCAAAGGTAAGACAATCCACCTGCCACAACCAGCAGGGGTGTTTAAAGGCAAATGCAAACTTGGTTGCACCTGCCAGTGATAAGAAAATTGTAAATATGATAAACATTAAACCTGCTCTACATCCACATTTTTGTGTTGTCATCTTAGCATTTAGCTCACACAGCTGCTAGCATGACTATACACTGTTAATAAATCACTCTTTGTGGGAGACGACCTGCTAACTGCAGATGCTACTATACATGCCCTGCTTAAGCTATGAAGAGGAGGTGGGATCGGGTGACCTGTCAACCACATGAGTGAATTTTTTTCGACAAAGTGCTCCAGACTGCATTGACCTGACTGAGAGCCAATCTCGATGTGAACTGGACCACCTCCAGATGTGGTCTGGACAATCTGTTCTTTTTTCTTACTACCTGCTATTGACATGTGTTTCCCTTATCCATATGGGATATCCAGATACAGATTACATGTTAATGGCAGAGGTGTGTGCAGGTGTGTGCGTTATACCAGGACCCAGAAAGTGAAGCAGCTTAATGGAATACAACACTTTTACTGTTTACGCTTGTGATTTTCCAGATTTGGCATGTCTACATATAGACAATATAGACAGCTATGGACAATCTGGCAGAGACTGAGTTAACATGGCCCATATTTAGTTGTATAGATAGGGGAATTTAGAGCCTTTAATAATTTTTGGATGTGTAACTCATTTTCACTTATTGCAGTTTGTCGCATGTAGCTACTGTGGAAATCTACGAACATAAACTTTAAAAGGAGCTTATTCTAATGTTTGGCACTGTAGGCTTAATCTTGCTCAAGTGATGTGAATAGTGTGAGTTTAACAAACTTGCTAATTAAAGTAGTTTCACTTGGGTGTGAAGAGACTTTTTTTTTCATTTGGATCTGGCAGTTTATCTCAATAAAAATCCTTTAACAGGCCGAAACAAAAAAAAATCTCCCAAGGAAGGCAATTTTCGGGTTTAATTAGCACAAAAGAGCTTGCAGTATAAGCCTACCTTGAGCTGTATCAATACAATCCTTCTCCAATCACTTGGTGTAACAGCCAGCAACTGATAACCCAAAATCTATTCTGAAAGTAATTTGCCATACTAGCAGCTATGCACCTGTCCCTAGGACTGCTTCTCTCCCCTAAGTCATCTCTCTTAATGGCTTGTGCCTATTGTAATTGGCTCTTGCTGGTTTCATTTACAGTTTTGATCAGCCAATCAGATTAGCAGGGTGTCATGTGATAGTGTTTGTTGAAGCCCTGAGGAGACTGATGAGTGATGGGACAGAATGAAGTGGGTTATCTGAAGGGAGTTTTAACAAGGTCTGGGACTCAAGACAGATAGAGCAAATACAAAAACCAAATAGGATACCATCTAACTCATCTACAGTGAGTGATCAGAATGGCAGAAGTAGCTGCTCTTTCATATGAAATACACAGATCAAAGGAAAGAGCAGTGGAAAATATGAAACATTTTCTTGTAAAATACAGATTTTTATCACTTAGAGAATAAAGTAGAATAGAGTATTTGGGGGTGTAAGTATCAGACCTTTTCACACTGTCTTTCAGTCTAGGAAAATCCAGTCTATATAAAGGCTAAGGATATTTAAATAAACTGTTGTTTTAGTGTGAGTTTTTTTGTCATGTTGAGAAAAAATCATCAAAGGCAGTTTTTCTCACTAATTGCTTTTCTTTCTTTCCTATTTTGTTTCCTGAGAAAAAAAAAACAGAATACTTTAATGAAATTTTCTTTTGGAATGGTTATGTGGAGTTTCACATCTCCATAAGAGTATTTCTTCTGTTTTCAAAGCATTAATAATTTTATGCACACTATGCGCATGGTATGGTATGAAACATATACTTGTACATGAAACATATACTTGTACATGAGAAGTGTTAGTTGTGTTTCTTGGGTTTTTTGGCATCTTATTGTGTGCAGTTTCATTTTCTGTGCTGTGATTCATCCCCTGGTCTTACTGTGTAATGCTGGTCTGTGGTGGTTGTGCAAGCATATTTCCTAACCAAGGACAATGCAGAACAACACTGTTCTGCATGTAACAAAGGGAAAAGGAGAAAAGGGGTATCCCAGTGTGACTGTGTACAGATCTCAACATAATGTGTAGTCGCTGTGGCCCATGCTGCAACTGGATGGAGTCATGTTACAGCTTTAACAAGAATGGACTCAGGAATCTGTTTCAGTAAATGAAGAGAAATTGGAAAATGCAGCAGTGCATGTGTGTATTACTTTTCAGGCTTGTGTGGGTGGTAATAAAGTTTTTTCGTGTGCTATGCACAGTAAAGTGACAAGAAAAAAGATTTTCCAGCACAGTAGACACTTCATATAATTATATAATTTTCAAAATCACTTCCTTTCAAAGCTCTTTTCTTCCTGCTCTCATCTCCTCCCTTTCTCATTTTAGATTTTACCTTCATTTATCTTTTCTCGTTCTCCTCTACCACCTTGCTGTAGTCCACCTGTGAATTAGTCTTCCAGACTGTTTAGCTGCTGTGTGATGTATTGTGACATTTTCCAATGAGCCATTCCTCATACGTGAGCCCTGCTTCTGGCTTCCACTAGTCCCAGCTTGTTGTTATTTCATTTCCTTCATCATCCACTTTTATGTGGCTGAGGAAAATAATCATAGTAATAACAATGCTGAGTATTTTTTGCCAAGGGCATCATCCACTGGATGTTTGTACCTAAGCTGTCCTGGCATTTAATGGTTATTCTAATGAGAAAAAGAAATGTAGCCAGATAAAAATAGTCTTTTTTCAGCTTTGTCCTTGGTGGCAAACTGGGCGTTTTTTTAATCTTGTGAATTCACCGTTGGCCACGGGTGCACTTGCCAGACTTATTTCACAGTAAGAGAAACTTATCAAATGTATGACTTCGCCAAAAATGAAAATGGAACTGGCTGTACTCCTTCCCCACTTCAAATTTGTTGTGCTTCCTGCCCTTACCTCCTCTCATAAAACTGCTACAACACATTTTCCCCGAGGAGGAAAGACCAAGCACAAACAGATCATGGATTTTATACTCACCATAGCATGCAGGGGCAGAAATTGGTACACTTCATCCTGCTGCTGGACACAAACCTGTCTTTCATTCCTTGTCGACAACATTGGGAGGAGAAGTGCAGACAACAGAAAAAAAGAACTTTAAAGTGATAACAACAAAAAGTGACAGACAGAAAGAGAGCGTTAGCCTAAAGCTAAAGTTCTGGGAGCAAAAGAATGTTTGGCGTGAGGCAGTGGAGAAAAAGAGGGATATGGAGAGGAAGCTCAGTTTGTACCCTGTAGCTGTGGATAAGCCCCGGCAGCCTGAGGAGTTAATCAGTCTGCCTGCTCCTCTCATCTCTGGGCAGAAGGGAGAATAACAGCGCTGTCTAACTGCCAGCCAGTAGCAGGAGGAGGTGTCAAGAGTATTGGTGGACAATGGGCGATGGAGAAAGAGGACAAAACCAAAGCAGGAGGTTGGAGGTGATGATGTTGCCCTATGCTGCTTTTTTTCAACTTATGTTTTTGCCTGTAACCATTGTTTTGTTCTTCCACATATTACTGACTTCAGAATCAATAAATATACTATAAAACATTTTTTTTCCTGAATATCGTGACCACTCCGAGTTTGAAAATATCTATATTCCTTAACTCTGTTAAAAAGTCATATGTCTCTCTTTTACTGTCTATAGGCAAGTATTATTTAAAATAGCATGCCATTATTGTGTGGAGGGATTATATTTTACAGTTCTGTCAGCCAGCTCAATGCTGATTGGACAGTTACTCCCCACAAGTACAAGCTAATCTCATGGCAGAGAAACTTAAAATGAAAACATAATGTTGCAGGGTGGAGGTGGGTTTTATAAAACCTTCACACCAGTTTTATGAACATTCTTTGGAAATGAGTAGTGTAACAGGGCTGTATCAGAACAAAACGTTGAGCTGTGTATGTCATCTTAAATTGGACATTTTATTATTACAGGGCACACCTGATATACTAAATATGTTTCACTGAGTTTGTGATATGTTGAGTGCAGCACCACTACTGGAGTTGTCTGCCTAAACTGACTCATAGGCTCCTTTTAATACTGAGGGACTTTGATGGAGACAATTAAACCTAATCTCACTCATTAATTAGTGTAATTCCCGCTGTGAAACCATTTTATCACACTCAGTCTCCACTTACGTAATGTTCATTTTAACTATAGACTAACATTTTCAGTGACAATAATATGTTATTAATTATCCCATTTGTGTAGTAAACAATTTTTACTTGAATAGAAGTTACTTAGCTTGTGCAAGTTTGAAAACTTTCTGCGTTGCTACAACCAAATTAAACCAATAAGAAAAAATGCAGAGCAGCCCATGAAAAAAGGAGAGGAAAAAAGTGCATTAGTGCACTTTAAGTCATTTTAACCTGTCAGCAAGATGCAAAATGTTAGAGCTTCAAAGATGACTGGATTACTGTAAATTGGACAAAACCTAATTTACTTGCAGGCACACTAGGATTAAACTTTATAACACATTGCAAATCCCAAGGCTGACCACTGCTGAGGGGAAGCAAACTATACAAAAGACAGAAAGGCATGGGCTGGGCAGAAATATGTCTCTCCTAATAAATAGAGGCTGTACTGCAAATGAGTATAGTGCTATGAATTTTCCCCAATGCTAGCAGTGTGGTTCTAGAAATGCCAGTGGTGTTTTGTTGGGCATTCATGGCCCCCAGAGAATGAAAGCTACTGTTTTTAAGGATCCCCTGACTTTTCGTCTAGTGCCACCGTAGGGCTGTAATTTTTGTTCTTGTCACATTCACGTCACAATCCCAACCCTTTAGGATGAAATGTATCGGTTTTGGTGGTGCCTCATTTTAGTGTCATCACCATCATCATACAAATTTGCAAATAGACCAGTTCTTTATTTTATGAGCACATACCAGTAAATCAAAAGGTGAATACAGTATTATGACAGTTGAGATCTCTAATAAGTGAAAAGCAAAGTAAATGAATAAATAAACAGTTATGGCTATAGAATAACCAAAAATCATTACAGAGCTTAAAAATAGCAGGTTCATAGACATACAGCTATGAGTCCTCAGGGCCAGCCCATCCAACAGGCAATACAGACTACTGTAATTGTCACTGTGAGTACATGTTTTATCTGAATTACTCGAGGAAGAGACAGAAGACGGGCAGCACGGTGGATTAGTGGTTGGCACTGTTGCCTCACAGCAAGAAGGTTTACCTCCCGTCAGGGACCTTTCTGTGTGAAGTTTGTGAATTTTGCGTGTTCTCCCTGTGTTTGTGTGGGTTTTCTCCAGGTACTCTGGTTTCCTCCCACAGTCCAAAAACATGTATGTCAGGTTGATTGGTGACTCTAAATTGCCCATAGGAGTGAGTGTGAGTGTGTGAGGTTGTTTGTCTCTATGTGGCCCTGTGATGGACTGGTGACCTGTCCAGGGTGGACCCCTGTCTTTCACCCAAAGAGAGCTGGGATAGGCTCCAGCAGATCCCTGTGACCCTAATTAGAAATAAGTGGGTATAGATAATGAATGTGTGGATGAAGACTAAAGACAAACATGCATACACAGCAGGATTAAATGTATACTTCCTTAGAGGCAGTAAGCGTGGAGCTTTGTCCTGTTTTTAAACTTGTTTTACATGGTCAATCTGTGTTTTGTGTTCTTATGGGCTCAGAATTTTATACTGACATTTTTGCAAAAACTTTACTTGTAGATTGAAACCTCTGTTAATTAGACAGTAAGCCTGTGCTACCAACCAGAACAGTTTGGTTACTACGTTGTGATGAATACATTTGCACATCGAACACTGAACAACTCCATTGAACAACTCCAGCAAGTCAGTAATAGGACAGTTTTTTATATTCATGATCCTGAAAATGATCATCTGCTTTTGGCAGCACAGTAACTTCCTCCATGTTCCTTCTTCCTTTAATATCATCTGCTTTACTTTTTATTTTCTTTTTAGTGCCTAACATGCAGAGTTGGATAGACGTACTGTTGCTGAAAAGATCCATAAATTTCCCGTCTCCTTTAGCAACTTGCAGTGTGTTTAATCAGAACTTTAGTGACAAAGCGGTGTGAGGCAGAGGCCAGCAGACAAGCGTCACTGATGCTGAGGGAGGATGATAATGACACAGGCATGATGCAGTAGACCTAAGGAGGATCAGAAGAGAGGAGCGGAGAAATAGAGTGATTAGGTGTGGGTAGTATTCATTTAGGAAGACAAACAGCTTCATTTAAAGCTAGCCAAGCACAGAAACAGCCTCTCCTACTGTCAAATGGGTTGAAATTTGCATCTTTTCCACTGACAGAGATCCAGTCTCCATCCACAAACCCTTGGTCTCATGTCTGAAGTGATAATACATTATCTAGGGTCTCGCATGAAGAGCTACCATCTTTGATTTGCTTTTGAAAACATTTTCTGTCTGCTTTTGCTGAAGTAATTCCTCTTCTACTCTTGATCTGCTGCTTACCGGTATATTGCCACAGCCATACTTATCTACAGTATAGTTTAAGGGCTGTTGGCTGTTTTTGTTTTCACTCCTTGTGTGCATAGAGAAAGCAACCAATTGCAGAGATAGCAGTCATTTCATGATTATTATACAGGAGAAATACCAAACTCGCTACCATTACATTTGATTTGATCATGGGTTCTCACAATCACAGTCTGCTGACAGTTTTACAGCTGGGAATGAAAACATTTTGAGCTTAGCAAACAAACAGATTATGATGATTATCCAATAAACACTGTTGTTGTACATATGATTTTCTTTTCTGCAGACAGCTATAAAGGAATCTTATGCAGAAAATGTTTTAGTTACAGGTAAATATAGAAATGTCTGTCTCAACCATCCTTCATTCATTACTCTTATTTTCTCTGTTCTGACTGAAAATTGTGTGTGTTGCTATACCCAACTGGAGTTTCAAATAAGGGTGTTTAAAAAAATCTGATCAAAGTTTATTTAATTACTATTACCACTGCTACTTTTGTTCTTGCAACTGAGTATTTCAGCTTTGTAATTGACCCAGTGCATGTGGGCTGGTGGGAATGCAGAGAGGAAGAGTAGCCTCTTGTATCTGTGTGGGAAGGTGTCTGTATGGGTGTATATGAAGTTGGATTACTGCCATTATTGTAGCCAATCAGCACCTACACCTACCTTGAAGGTTTCCGCTACACTTCACATACTGGATACTCATGCATTCACACAACTAATAAATGTTTAGCTTTGGACACTTGCCTCCATTGCCCCACTGGATGGATATAGCATTCTGGGCAACAATTTATGATGCTTCTGTTTAAGAGGCTGTGTTTGGGAAAAAAAAAATGCAGCATGGGGATGAAACATTTTCCATGTGAAGTATTTTCAGGTATGCCTGACACTTCCATTATTTTGCCTGGGGAATTTTTCAAGGTAAGCAGTTATTGTACAGAGAAAGAACTTGCAGTATGTGGCATAAGACTAGTGCAGTGCTTGTTTATACCCATGCTACACTCTATATGACATTGAAAGTGCAATATATATCCTTTACCGTGACTAGCACATCACTATTTTCCCACTTTGTAGATGCCAGTACTAGAAGCCATTAGAATTTAGGTTAATGTTACTGACCCTTTATTGGATGTGGGGACACTAACACACCAGAAACTACAGACTGCGTTACACATGATAGTGTAACATTTGTTAAATTTATTGGTTGTAGATGTCTTTTTTGTCACTATATATGAGTATATATAGAGGTTCATATTTAAGCTCAGATCCACCACCAGAGGCCTGGGAGCCTGAGGGTCCTGCACAGTATCTTAGCTGTTCCTAGGACTGCACACTTCTGAACAGATATCTCAGATGTTGTTCCTGAGATCTGTTGGAGCCACTCTCCCAGTTTGTGGTCACAGCTCCAAGTGGTCCAATTACCATGGGGACCACTGCCCATTCACCTTCCACATCTTTTCCAGCTCTTCTTTTAGCCCCTGGTATTTCTCAAGTCTCTTATGGTCCTTCTCTCTGATGTTGCACTTGGAATTGCTACATCTATCACTGTTCTACTGTTTGTCAACCACCTTCAGGGGTGTTTCCCATTTTTACCTTGGGACTTTCAGTCTATTATTGGCATGGATGTTTCTGTACCGTATGCTGGCCACTTGGTTGTGGCATTCTATGTATGCTCTGGCTGCTAGTATCATACACCCTGCTTTTTGCACAGCCTGCATATGGTATCCTGTCTGGTCTGATACACCGCTACTGACCTTGTACTTAGGGCTTGTTCCTGTGCTGCCATGATTAGTGCTCCTTTGATGTCTTTTAGCTGTCTTTCTGCGTTGTCCAGCCACTGCTAGGATTTTTCAATATTGGCCACTTCTTCCATCTGTTGGTGGTGCATACCTTGCAGGAGTTTGTCCTTCTATGATGACTCCTACTTTTCCTTTTCTGCTGCCTGAAGTATTTGCTAAGTACATCATTGCTTGGGCCCATCTTCCTGATGTAGTCAGTACTACTGACTACTACTACTCATGTAGTGTTGGCCTCCTTCTTTCCATTTAGTGTACAGTCTCAGGATCCAGGATTTAGGGTGACACAAACCATCTGTATATTCAAAGAATTTTTATTGTCTTGATATCAGTGGCCTCTACCTCCATTTTTTGGCCAGGCTTTTATTATGCCAGCATGGTATCTGCTGATTTCTCAGGACTTGCTTTATTCTTTGTAGGTTTTTGGCATTTGTTGTTCTCCTTGTGGACTCTCCATGGTCCCCATTTATCTGTAGGATTCCAAAATGCTTGTAGCTGTCCTCAACGTCTGCTGTGTTGCTTTCTGGAAGTACAATCTCTCAGTTTTGACAGCCTTCTTTCTCCTTGTTACCATACCATGAGACTTATCCTTTCTGAATGACGTTTTGATGTCGGTACTGTAGATCCTAATGGTATGGATCAGTGAGTCAACGTCTCGTTCACTCCTGACATATGGCTTGATAGAGCATCTCTTTGATAGATGCCACATTTAATATTGACTTGTGCAATGGGCTTGAAATTGGCCTCTAGGTTTGTTTTCCACATTCTCATTGAGTTCTTGATGAAGACTTTTAGAATCCTGTTAAGCATCCCAGGATCCATGTGTGCAGTAGATCCATGCATGATAGGTAATCAGGTCGTCCAAGGTGTACCCCTGCCTTTCACACAAAGACAGCTGGGATAGGCTCCAGCAGATCGCTGTGACCCTGGTTAAGGAATAAGTGGGTATAGATAATGGATGGATGGATGGGTGGATGGAATCTTAATTGTTAGAAAAGAAGAATTTAAAAGGTATTAGTTAGTTATCACAAGTTGCATACATGCAATTATAGATCAGAAAAAAAATATTCACACATTGCTTAAAATGATCCTTTGCGGATGATGGCACTGTCACAAAACCTGTCTGTCATATTGTAACTTAGTCATTTTGTTTCATTAGTTAGTTTTTATGGTTGATCTAAAAAGTTAACTTTCACTTGATCAGCATTTCACAGCAGGAACATTTACTGCTCAGTGTGTGCAGCTTCCTCTAACGGCACCATAAAAACCCAGACTGAGTTTCATTCCAACATCACTTGACATTTATTGCACATATATCTTAACTTGTTTTTCCCCTTTCTCTGACCTAAATTGTCAGCAAATATTTTTTTTTACCTTGAAAAGGTGGAGGAGACCCATTTTCCAATTACAGATCTTGTCTTTAGGTGTTAATTGCTGACTGACCTCTGGAGTTGTTGTGGATGCAGTGTAGGTTTTTTAATAAGCTCTAATCGCAGTGAAACAGAGAGCAGTATTAGAAAAGAGCCAAGCTGCTTTTTAAACCAGCATCCTTTAATAAGGTGTAATCTCATACCAACACAGCAGCCGGCCATGCGCCAAGTCAAAATGCTGTTTTGCAAAACGTGAGCCACTGTGATTCATGCTCTTTATACACTGAAATGACACATCAAACAAAACACAGTTTGTTTTAGTTAGTTTAGGTCAAACAAGTGGAAAAGAGCTGGATCTTATTGATCTTAGAGTTTATCTGAAAACATTTCATCCTTGCAGAACTGAAAACATTTAAGAGAGAACTGACTGTAGAATAATCATGACTGCACCACAACGTATTACCGGTCTTTTCATGTCTGTCCAGATAATTACTCCACCTAAGCTCCATACACTAGTGCAGTCTTTTTTTTTTTTTGATTATTTGATAAGGACTTTGTGCATTTTTTTATTCTAATACTTGTACAATTTCTGTTTTCTGTGTTTCCAGGGAGCCCTCCAGCCACAGGTACTGGCACATTGGTCATCGACTTGGAAGACTTCAATGATAACGCCCCCTATGTGGTTCCATCAGTAGCACGAGTATGTGAAGATGCCCATGATATGAATGTTGCCATAGTTGGGGGGCGGGACAAGGACCTCCCACCCAACGGCGCACCTTTTAAAATAGAACTGGGAAAACAGCCTGGTCTAGACAGAACATGGAAGGTTACCAGGGTAAACTGTGAGTATTTAGTTTCTTTAAAAGATTTGCATGCTCCTGATTTGGGCTTAACAGCTTAACATAATGGAGTTAACTAAATGTCTCACCTATTGAAAAGCATCAGGATTTTTAGCAGTCAAAAAAAAATCTTTGATAGAAGAGGCAGAAATGCCCAATTGTTAACCAACAATAACTTCAAGAGATTGCAGGTTTTAGAGTACTGTGTCAGAGTCACTTTTCTTTTATGCCCTCACTATTTTTCTTTTCACCAAGCGCCTTGAAGGGTTTCTCACAGATTTGCAAGAAAGCACCCTGGAGAATGTATGAATAAAAATATGACTGAAGACATAGGAGGTTTGAGAAGGGTGAGAGAAAGCTGCCAAAGCACAAAAGTAAATTTCATTGCGAGAATGTTAAGGGTCAGTCCATTTGAGCTTTATACGCTGTCACACAGTGTTAAAGTGCAGAGACGACTTCATTCCACATACTCAAATGGATCACATGATCAGGATGAAAATGAGGAGGAAAATGATACAAGGAAGGAAGGAGGCAGGAGGAAAGACAGACAACCAAGACATTGATTTAGGGTTGCGTGAACAACAGTGCTGTCTGTGTGTGTTTGAGTGACAGAGCAGAGCTAAAACCTGCCCAGAGGTATTAGCTGTGACTGACAGTAGGAGAGGGAGACACAGACACTCCTCAATCACCACCGCTGGAAAAGATAGATAGGGCCAGCCGAGAAAGAGCTCCCAGTGAGGTGGACCGGCACTGTTCTCGTCTTAGCTGTGTGTGCATGTACATGTGTGGAACCAGAGGCAGGAGGCAGTGGTACAGTGATGCCTTGACATTACAGTACATCGCTCTTTAAGAATCATGTTTTTGTGTGCCTCCAAATGCAGCAGAACATTTAAATTCTTGTTAAATGAATTATAATAACTTAAAAATAAATGTATAAAAATAAATAAATGAACAATTATAAATAAATGTTCTTTAACACTCATGGATACACTTAAAAGCGTGTTATTATTTTTTATTTTCTTACAAAATCTTAAATTTAACAATTTAAAGTTAAAGGTTGGAATCTAGACTTTCTAGACTTGCTATCCACTATTATCATATAGATAGGTGAAAGATTAAAGAAATAATTTGACATTTTGGAAAACCACCACCCATGTCTGGTGGATAAATATGAGGGTACATGTACTAATTAGCTTAGCTTTGCATAAAGACAGAACAGATAGCTTGGTAAGAAGTAACAAATTCTCTAAAGCTCACTATCTAATACACGTATTTCCCAATTGTTTAATCCCTTTACTAAGCAAAGTATAAAAACAAGGACCAGACCACCCAGTTTCCAGTTTATGCTAAGATAATCTAATTGACATCTAGCTGTGATAACATTCTTTGAAGATCACACTAAAAAGAAGGCAAATGTGTGCAGTATTTTCCAAAATGTCAAACTATTCCCTTAAAAGGAAAACCTGAATAAATAAGTGTAGAAGCATAATGAATACTGATACTTTACATGCATCATATGCTACACTATGGCCTTTGCAGTCAACTGAGTTCAACCCATATGAGCAGCTATAGGACCAAATGATGTTCATCCTGGCAGCAGACTTCCAGACACTTGAAAAGAAAGATCTATGCCAGGGAACTCTGAAGTTGTTCTTAGGGCCTGTGGTGACTCTGAACTGTGGTGACTCTCTATGTTGGTTTTTCCTTTCATACATTCATAAGTTTTATGTCTTTAATATTAAAATGCATGTTGTTGAAATGTAACATGATAAATGCAATTATGTGTCAAGCCACAGTGTGTTTGTTTAAACTTGTAGTAGAGTCTAATGGTAATGAGGGAGCTCTGATAGTACTGCTCTTGTTTCTTGATTTGATGTTGTTTATTGACTCAGTACACAGTACTACACAGTATAGAGTGAAAACATAGTGCTGGACATTGCAGAACAATGACATCCATCAGGAGAATATAAATACATTATAAATCATACCGCACACTGCTCTCTGGCTTATCAAAGAAGAGCCTCTGCATTTATCAAGTGTTTACTGCTCTTTACAGTTGACCTTTTTCATAGTTTTGTGCACACAGTTGAACAATGTAAGTTTTCTATATTCAGTACAAAATTAAAAGTCACTTAACACTGAGTTAACAGCTCTGGCAGACTGGTGAAATATACGGTCTGGATATAGTGACACATTTTAACATGAAGTAAACTGGCTCCACTATACAGTTGCTCTTGTGTCTCTCAAGGAATTATAAAATATGATGCAACAAAATGTAACAATCTTGCATAACCTAAGTGGCGCCAGTTTGTGCTGCTTCAGTTGTCATGGGTGGCTTGGCAACCACTTTCGTGAGGCATATGATTTTAGTGTTGCTTTGCAAAGTAGGCAGCTGTTACAGCAGGATAGAAGAGCAGTACATACATGATAGGGGATTACTGTCCATCCACTCCATTAAACCTTCCTCTTCTTCTCTGTGTCCCTCCACAGCCACACACTCTCAAATCATGCTTTTGCATAGTCTGAAGAAAGCCAACTATCAGCTCCCATTGCTCATCACTGACTCTGGGGTACCCCCTTTGTCTAACAACACGGAGGTCAAAGTTCAGGTGTGCGTCTGCAAGAAGAACAGGATGCACTGCAGCTCTGCCCACTCCCACCGTGCCAGCCTTCTTGGGCTGCTTGCAACATTCCTGCTCACCCTACTCCGTAAGTACCATCACAGCCACCACAGTGTGCCATTAGGTAAAATATCACTACAAAACACTGACAAATAATAAGAATAATTAGGATACTTTTTCATACTACTAAAACATTGTTTGGTGGGTATATAGTCCCATCTGTGTTTATGTCCGTGTGTCTGTGTGCACAGGTACTGACACACTATTTACATTCATGCGTATGACAAATGTGCATTCACTAAGGCAAACTGTGTCTTTTGTTTTCAATATTTCTATATATTTCCACCACCACTACAGCACTCCCCAGGAAGTCAAAATTGTATTTACTCTGAAACTCTCATTCAAGCCATTAGCAACAGGATGAATAATTCAGTCTCTTCCATTCACAACACAAACATAATGGAGGACGTCCAACTGCTAGTTTAGTGAGAAGAAAAACAATTTGCAACCAGATCCAGGTCTCCTGTCTGGGCCTGTTCTTGGTCGTTTATAGTTGGGCTCTTGTGTTTGAAATGAAGATGATCAGAAAAATCACAGCCATGTCTCCCATTCTTTCTTTAGCTCTCTGTTCTATTTTTCTTGTCTTGTTCTATTGATCCTCTCATCTTGTTGATCACTGCCGTTTTCATATTTTGCCCACTTCCTGTCTGTCATCCCTCAGCCCTCTCTTTATCACTTCCTTCGCTCTTCTTTCTTTCTGTTTACCTGTCATCTGCACTCTCCTCATAAACCTCTGCCTTCAGACATAACCTCTGCCTCTCATCTTCTCATTTGCTCTGTCTGTAAATCACACCATCTAGCATGACCTATCAATCTTCCTTTAGGATATGGATCAATCTGTTGATTTTCTCCAAACATTCATAGCAGATGACTGTGCAGCATATGGGAGGACTTTGTTTAAAGCTGCATATTTAAGAATTCATCATCTTGTTTTTTAATGTGGCAGTTGGAGCACTTAGTTACCTGCAACTTCTGTTAAAACTCAGGACACAAAGTATTGAATCAAACTGACAACGCGAACCAAGCTGCAGCATTAGAAGACCGCACTCCACCGCTGATAGACCATTAGTTGCGGTTTTGAAGCAATCACGGTAATCGTGAACGTAAGCTGATGCTGTGTCAGCATTTGTGGGCAAGCAGCCACCCCGTGGAAAGTTTTATGGCAGCGATCCTGTGATCATCTCCGCTGGAAGAGTCAGTTAGCTTTTCATGCTCTTCTTTTAAAAATATTTTGTTATGTGCAGTTGCCATGGCAGCAGCCACAATATCTGAATTAGAAAGCATGATTTTTGGTAGACATGGCGAGATGACATTAGGAGAATCTTCTCTCCAGATGTCCTTTTACTCTAAACGACAGTAGCATTCATTACATTTTTGTTAGCAGTACAGTGATAGACAGTAGCATTCATTAACTAAATAGCTGCTCCAGATGACAGATTTGTGGTGTTCTGCCTGTGTACATGACGTAGCTCTGAGTGGTGTTACCCTGGAGCCAGAGGTTGGAGATTACAGAAAGAGGAAACAAGGATTGTGTGTGCATGTGTGCGTGTGCGTGTGTGTGTGTGTGCCTGTGTGTGTGTGTGTGTTTATTGGGAATACAGTTTTAGAGCCGGGCAACAGAGGTTCCACCAATTGAAACACAGAACATCACCTCAAACATACACATGTGCACACACACACACACACACACACACACACACACACACGCACACACACACACACACACACACACACACACGCACACACACACACACACACACAAACACACACACGCGTGTGCCAAGGGAGATGGCTCCTGCTCAAGCTCATCACAGAGACCTGTGCTGGGGGATAGATAGAGGGGACTGATCACTGCAGTGTATAGTCAGATAGTCTGACAGAGAGGCACAGAGGATCTGGTTTCAATTCCCTTATCTCCATACTGAACTCTGACCTTGCAGGAGAGAGATGAGGGGAAGAAAAATAAAAAGAGCCAGAGGGGAAGAATGGGAAATAGAGGCAAAAGTAAAGGTGTAGAGATTAAACTCTTCTGTTTTGTTCTGTATTGGCCCACCAGGCTCCTCGTGTACAGTGTGCATGGCCACGTGGCATTAAACAGTAGCTTTCTTTATTTCTCTGGCTACATTTTCATTCAACAAAATTAAACAAACCTTTTGTTTACTGACAAAAAAATACTGTGCAGAATGTTTACCATCAGTGCATTTAATTTGTTTTCCCAGTAGGAAACTTACAGCAGTAGATTATTAAAGTATCACAGTATTTGTTCAATGCTGAGAAATTCTACACTGACTTCAGGAATGAGCATAAGCATGCAACACTGGGCTTGGAAGAGCCAATCATACAAACGGCCATTCTTAATGTCGCACATTTGAGTGATTTAGAAGACTTTAAGAAAAGAATGTAAAAGAATTACACTGAACACTTTTCTTATACTGAATAAAATTTACGAGCTTTCAGATTTAGATTTGCATTGCCATACTGCAGCTACATTTTAAGACCTTTTAGGAAAATTCTCTCTCTCAGCGTCTGCATGCCAAGGAGAACATCCACCATTGTGCCCAACATTGTAACATCAGCTACCATAGGCTGTAATCTCTCTCTTATCATTTATCTCCATAATGGTCACATCCACTTGACAAGCTCCCATATGAGTTATTGATCTCTTTTCTTATGAATGTTTTTTTTAATATATTTTTTTTAATCTAACTTCATGTCACTGTACAGCCCTGCTCTCTGGAAGGCTGTCTGGCTGTCTGGAAGCTCTAATATTTATACTAAGAAGAATTAACAATTTTTGGTTGTCGTGGTAATGTAACACGCTTTTCTGACATTCTCTAGGTTTTCAACTGCGCAGCAGTTAAAATGGTGACGCTTCAGGCACATTTTTTGATATTTGATATGTGATATTGGGCTCCATACATAAAAGATGACTTCATTTTACTTGACTATCAGGGCAATCAGTGAATAAAGCTGTTGCCTTGAATGGAAATCAAACAAATGCTGTTACATCCAAACATCCAGCTCAGTCTGAAATGATCAATCCTGAGCTGGGTGAAAGAACTGGAATCTGACAATAATTTGGAAAATCTTCAGCATACAGATTTGTATGGATCACAGCACAGGAATACCTCATCTGCAGGGAAAAGTTGCCGCACATGGCATGGCAGCCAAGTAAGCTCAAACCATGACAAAAATCAGCATGAACGGGTACCATAGTTTAAAAAAATCTGGAAAGTAATAATCTAAACAACATCTGGGACTTTATGCAAACACCTGTCTCCAGCATCCACGTGATTTGTGTAAGGATGTCACACTTCCTGAACTGAAAAAAAAACAATAAATTGCCATTGAACTTATTCCAAAGCATAATTGCATTTTCTTTCCAAGACAATGATGTTGCCCAAACCAAATTAGTAGTATACAGTATAACATATGAGACAGGATTGTTTTTTGTCTCTGTGACTTAGAGTTACATAAGACAACACATAAACTTCAAGTAGTTCTTTTTTGTGTCCTTTGTGTAAGCACTAAAACCTCTAGAGTGCTTATAATCTACAATCTCTGCAAATCTCAAAGAGGATAGAATACGACTATAACAAGAAACAGCTATCTTAAACACTTCTCCCCTTAAAAATATCTGTCTATTTTTTAATCAAGCACTACATTAAGACTCATCATTCCATCCATCATCACCAACCTTTGCCAAACCTTTTCCAACAACTCCATCAGCAGTGCTCAGCTTACCAAAAGCATTGCCACATCCTCACTGGTTTTCTGTCCTAGCTCTCAAACGCATATCACTACACTGGGGTTACTTCTCAGACCTTTAAATCATGTACCTGCTAGATTGAGAGAGAGAGGGAGGGTGATTGTGCAGCTGTGTGTGTGCAGAGTGCCAACATATACTGTGTCTTCTAATGCTTATGAGACCTTTTGTTTGCTGTTGCAGGATAGGCAGCTAAAGCCCAGGGCTTTGCAGGGGCCTACTTTCACTCCTCTGCATTGTAAGCCTTTCTTTTGTGATCACTGTACCTTAGAAACTCACATGCACCCCCCCTCCCAAACACACACTCGAACACAGATTAGGATACAGCAGGGGATAACTACGGTATTAAACTACAGCCCCGTAGACAGAAATGTTTGAAGATATATAAAGTCAAACATACTAGATGGGTGTTAAATGGTATTGTGAAAGCATCCATTGTTCATCTGAGATAACATTTCCTAATTGGGCAAACTAAGTGCAGTCAAGACACAAGAGTGATTCCTAATGTTAGAAGTAGTTACAAAGAGGAATGCTCTGCTCTAGCTGGTAACAAAACTCACAGGTGGAAAACCAACACAGATGACCACAGTGCCCTCTATCAGTGCACATTAGAACTGATTTGCTGAGTACAGTACATGCGCTGTCTCTCCCCTTATCTCTGTCCTCAGCAGCCTCGCTGCTGCTCAAAATGAAATTCTGTTGATTATGTGTGGCTGGAGGCAATAAGTTGGCCAAGTATGTAATAATGTATGTATATTTTACACATACACATTGAGGTGGCATGGGCATCATTGAACTTTGGAGATTGTTGCTGCCCACAGTGGCTCATGAGGGATGTGAAATACGGTGATAAAATGAAAAATCTCTGAGGGAGCAGATGATGCTCAGACCAGTATTTCACACTGCCCCAATTCCACCTGCTTGTGTGAAATTTTGGA